>NW_027016562.1:0-4395 GCF_036934945.1 Oncorhynchus masou masou | reverse complement strand
GTAGGTTTTTATGTCTTTGCCTATCCAATATACAGTGTAAAATTTTGTCCGATTGCAATTCCTAAGGCTTCCACTAGATGTCAACAGTCTTCAAAACCTTGTTTCAGGCTTCTACTGTGAAGGAGGAGAGAATAAGAGCTGTTTGAGTCAGGTGTCTGGCAGAATGCCATGAGCTCAGTCTCGCGCGCAGCCGTGGGCACGAGCTTTGTTCATTTTCCTTTCAAAAGACAAAGGAATTGTCCGAGTTGGAATATTATTGAAGATTTATGATAAAAACATCCTAAAGATTGATTCTATACATCGTTTGACATGTTTCTACGAACTGTCATCTGAACTAAGTGCCTGTGCCTTGTGAATATGGATTTGTGAACTAAACTTGCGAACAAAAGGGAGGTATTTGGACATAAATTATGGACTTTATCGAACAAAACAAACATTTATTGTGGAACTGGGATTCCTGGGAGTGCATTCCGATGAAGATCATCAAAGGTAAGTGAATATTTATAATGCTATTTCTGTCTTCTGTTGACTCCACAACATGGCGGGTATCTGTATGGCTTGTTTTGGTCTCTGAGCACTGTACTCAGATGATTGCATGGTGTGCTTTTTAAGTAAAGCTTTTTTGAAATCTGACACGGCGGTTGCATTAATGAGACGTATATCTTTAATTCCATGTATAACACTTGTATTTTCAGCAACATTTATGATGAGTATTTCTGTAAATTGATGTGGCACTGCAAAATCAACGTATGTTTTGGAAGCAAAACATTACTGAACATAACACGCCAATGTAAACTGAGATTGTTGGATATAAATATGAACTTTATCGAACAAAACATACATGTATTGTGTAACATGAAGTCCTATGAGTGTCATCTGATGAAGATCATCTGACTGATCATAATCTTGATGAGATTGACCTGACTGAAACATGGCTTAAGCCTGATGAATTTACTGTGTTAAATGAGGCCTCACCTCCTGGTTACACTAGTGACCATATCCCCCGTGCATCCCGCAAAGGCAGAGGTGTTGCTAACATTTACGATAGCAAATTTCAATTTACAAAATAAATAAAATGTTTTTGTCTTTTGAGCTTCTAGTCATGAAATCTATGCAGCCAACTCAATCACTTTTTATAGCTACTGTTTACAGGCCTCCTGGGCCATATACAGCGTTCCTCATTGAGTTCCCTGAATTCCTATCGGACCTTGTAGTCAAAGCAGATAATATTCTCATTTTTGGTGACTTTAATATTCACATGGAAAAGTCCACAGACCCACTCTAAAAGGCTTTCGGAGCCATCATCGACTCAAGTGGGTTTTGTCCAACATGTCTCTGGACTAACTCACTGTCACAGTCATACTCTGGACCTAGTTTTGTCCCATGGGATAAATGTTGTGGATCTTAATGTCTTTCCTCATAATCCTGGACTATCGGACCGCCATCGCATTACGTTTGAAATTGCAACAAATAATCTGCTCAGACCCCAACCAAGGAGCATCAAAAGTCGTGCTATTAATTCACAGACAGCACAAAGATTCCTTGATGTCCTTCCAGACTCCCTCTGCCTACCCAAGGACGTCAGAGGACAAAAATCAGTTAACCACCTAACTGAGGAACTCAATTTAACCTTGTGCAATACCCTAGATTCAGTTGAACCCCTAAAAACTAAAAACATTTATCATAAGAAACTAGCTCCCTGGTATACAGAAAATACCCGAGCTCTGAAGCAAGCTTCCAGAAAATTGGAACGAAAAGGCGCCACACCAAAATGGGAGTCTTCCGACTAGCTTGGAAAGACAGTACCGTGCAGTATCGAAGAGCCCTTACTGATGCTCGCTCATCCTATTTTTCCAACTTAATTGAGGAAAATAAGAACAATCCTAAATTTATTTTTGATACTGTCGCAAAGCTAACTATAAAGCAGCATTCCCCAAGTGAGGTTGGCTTTCACTTCAGCAGTGATAAATTCATG
The DNA here is from genome assembly GCF_036934945.1 of Oncorhynchus masou masou. NCBI lineage: Eukaryota > Metazoa > Chordata > Actinopteri > Salmoniformes > Salmonidae > Oncorhynchus > Oncorhynchus masou. Next base: position 2,420 of record NW_027016562.1, on the reverse strand, counting down.
AACTTCTTTGAGGAAAAGATCATGATAATTAGAAAGCAAATTACGGACTCCTCTTTAAATCTGCGTATTCCTTCAAAGCTCTGTTGTCCTGAGTCTGCACAACTCTGCCAGGACCTAGGATCAAGAGAGACACTCAAGTGTTTTAGTACTATATCTCTTGACACAACGATGGAAATAATCATGCCCTCTAAACCATCAAGCTGCATACTGGACCCTATTCCAACTAAACTACTGAAAGAGCTGCTTCCTGTGCTTGGCCCTCCTATGTTGAATATAATAAATGGCTCTCTATCCACCGGATGCGTACCAAACTCACTAAAAGTGGCAGTAATAAAGCCTCTCTTGAAAAAGCCAAACCTTGACCCAGAAAATATTTAAAAAACTATTCGAATCTTCCATTCCTCTCAAAATGTTTACAAAAGACTGTTGCGCAGCAACTCCCTGCCTTTCTGAAGACAAACAATGTATACGAAATGCTTCAGTCTGGTTTTAGACCCCATCGTAGCACTGAGACTGCACTTGTGAAGGTGGTAAATGACCTTTTAATGGCATCAGACTGAGGCTCTGCATTTGTCCTCGTGCTCCTAGACCGTAGTGCTGCTTTTTGATACCATCGATCACCACATTATTTTGGAGAAATTGGAAACCCAACTTGGTCTACACGGACAAGTTCTAGCCTGGTTTAGATATTATCTGTCGGAAAGATATCAGTTTGTCTATGTGAATGGTTTGTCCTCTGTAAATTTCGGTGTTCCTCAAGGTTCAGTTTTAGGACCACTATTGTTTTCACTATATGTTTTACCTTTACCTCGAAAACATAATGTTAACTTCCACTGCTATGCGGATGACACACAGCTGTACGTTTCAATGAAACATGGTGAAGCCCCAAAATTGCCCTCGCTAGAAGCCTGTGTTTCAGACATAAAGAAGTTTACTGCTAACCTTACTGCTAACCTAAAAAGCATTACATGGGCTTGCTCCTACCTATCTCTCTGATTTGGTCCTGCCGTACATCCCTATATATACGCTACGGTCACAAGACGCAGGCCTCCTAATTGTCCCTAGAATTTCTAAGCAAACAGCTGGAGGCAGGACTTTCTCCTATAGAGCTCCATTTTTATGGAATGGTCTGCCTACCCATGTGAGACGCAAACTCGGTCTCAACCTTTGAGTCTTTACTGAAGACTCATCTCTTCAGTGGGTAATATGATTGATTGTAGTCTGGCCCAGAAGTTTGAAGGTGAACGGAAAGGCTCTGGAGCAACGAACCGCCCTTGCTGTCTCTGCCTGGCCAGTTCCCCTCATTCCACTGGGGTTCTCTGCCTCTAACCCTATTACAGGGGCTGAGTCACTGGCTTACCGGTGCTCTTTCCTGCCATCCCTAGGAGGGTGCGTCACTTGAGTGGGTTGAGTCACTGATGTGATCTTCCTGTCTGGGTTGCCCCCCCCTTGGGTTGTGCCGTGGCGGAGATCTTTGTGGGCTATACTTGGCCTTGTCTCAGGATGGTAAGTTGGTGGTTGAATTTATCCCTTTAGTGGTGTGGGGGCTGTGCTTTGGCAAAAATGGATGGGGTTATGTCCTTCCTGTTTGGCCCTGTCCGGGTGTATCATCGGATGGGACCCCTCCTGTTTTAGCCTCCAGTATTTATGCTGCAGTAGTTTATGTGTCGGGGGCTAGGGTCAGTTTGTCATATCTGGAGTACTTCTCCTGTCTTATCTGGTGTCCTGTGTGAATTTAAGTATGCTCTCTCTACTTCTCTCTTTCTCTCTTTCTTTCTCTCTCTCGGAGGACCTGAGTCCTAGGACCATGCCTCAGGACTACCTGGCATGATGACTCCTTGCTATCCCCAGTCCACCTGGCCGTGCTACTGCTCCAGGTTCAACTGTTCTGCCTGCGGCTATGGAATCCTGACCTGTTCACCGGACGTGCTACCTGTCACAGACCTGCTGTTTTCAACTCTCTAGAGACAGCAGGAGTGGTAGAGATACTTTTAATGATCGGCTATGAAAAGCCAACTGACATTTACTCCTGAGGTGCTGACTTGCTGCACCCTCGACAACTACTGTGATTATTATTGGACCATGCTGGTCATTTATGAACATTTGAACATCTTGGCCATGTTCTGTTATAATCTCCACCCGGCACAGCCAGAAGAAGACTGGCCACCCCTCATAGCCTGGTTCCTCTCTAGGTTTCTTTCTAGGTTTTGGCCTTGCTAGGGAGTTTTTCCTAGCCACCATGCTTCTACACCTGCATTGCTTGCTGTTTGGGGTTTTAGGCTGGGTTTCTTCTATCTCTATTTCTGCTTTTTGTGACTCCTCTCTTTGGCTGGAAAAATGGCTGTGTTTTTCTGTGACTAGGTGCTGACCTAACATAATCATATGGTGTGCTTTTGCTGTAAAGCCTTTTTGAAATCGGA
>NW_027016561.1:0-68009 GCF_036934945.1 Oncorhynchus masou masou | reverse complement strand
CGGGGGCCCCAATTTGTGTCCAAGTTTTGGCAAGAGTTTTGTAGGTTACTGGGAGCGAGTGTCAGCCTGTCTTCAGGGTTTCATCCCCAGAGCAACGGTCAAACGGAGAGGGCCAACCAAGATTTGGAGAGAGTGTTGCGATGTTTGGTTTCTAAGAATCCCTCTTCCTGGAGTCAACAACTCTCTATGGTTGAGTACGCTCACAATTCGTTGCCAGTGGCAGCCACGGGTCTCTCTCCGTTTGAGTGTAGTTTAGGTTACCAGCCACCTATCTTTCCCAGTACGGAGTCCGAGGTCACTGTTCCCTCCGCTCACGCTTTCATCCAGAGGTGCCGTCACGCATGGAGCAGAGCCCGTGAGACTCTTCTCCGGGTGGGGGCGCGCACCAAGGCTAAGGCCGATCGCCACCGGTCGAAGCCTCCGGTATACGTCGTTGGCCAAAGAGTGTGGCTTTCTACTAAGAACATTCCACTCCGATCCGTTTCGAACAAGCTTGCCCCCAAATTTATCGGCCCGTTCAGAGTCACCAGGATCATTAGTCCGGTGGCGGTCCGGCTCAAGCTTCCTCCGGCGTATAGGAGAATTCATCCTACCTTTCATGTGTCTAAAATAAAACCTGTGTTTCAGGCACGCATTAACCCGCCGGTCCCGGTTCCCCCCGCCGCCACGACTTGTTGATGGGGAGACCACCTTTTCTGTCAATCGTATTTTGGACTCTAGAAGGAGGGGACGCGGATTCCAGTACCTGGTGGACTGGGAGGGTTACGGCCCGGAGGAGAGAAGTTGGGTACCTGCTAGGGACATTCTGGATCACTCCCTTATCGATGATTTCAATCGACAGGTAAATTCGCCTGGGAACGCCAAGAGGCGTTCCTAGGGGGTATTGTCACGGTTCATGAATCCACTGCCTCCGTCTCTTTTCTCTCTCTCTCTCTCTCTCTCTCTCTCCAGTGTTTGTGTGGGCGTGGTTTCCCAATCTCGGCCTGATTGTCTGCGCCAGCTGGAACCACTTATCTTCCCTTTATATGTTCTGTTACCAGTGTTTCTTGTTGTCAGATCGTTGTTTCTTCTCTGAGGTTGTGGCGTGTGTCCGTGCTCTTCTCTTGTGTGGATTATCTGCTGTGCTCCTTCCTACTCATCTGGACACACTCCCCTGGTTTTCTCAGCACGTTATGATCGGAAGATGCGCCCGAGTTCCTGGGTCGGATTCCTTCTGAGTACAGTCTGTCTGTCATGTTGCTGCTGTGAACTACATTCATTAAAACCATCGTTGCTTGCATCTTGCATCCGCCTCTGTGTTGTAACAATTCCTTCTTAATTGGTTCAATAAAGTTATGGAAAAAAGGCTATTATTTTTTTTCCTAGACCTGGCAACCCTGGACACACACCTACTCAGGCTGTAGGACAGTGCTGGTCAGAAAAAAAGTTAACTAGCTGATGGACGCAAACAATGTTCCTCCCCCAAAAACAAATCAAAATTACATCATCTGTTTCACTAGCTAGGTGTCGTCATCTAAAAACCCTTAATTTATAAAACAGTTTCCGTATTTGGTTGATGACGGTTGGACCCGGTGCGGTCAAGCCACACTAGCCAGATGAAGATAGCTACTGAATGTAGCTGCTTATAAATATTAGCTTGGAGCAAGAGGCCTGGCTAGCTGGCTAGCTTGTTTATTTTGTTATTTTCAATAGTAGGACAAAAAGTGGCTGCCTAGCTAGAACTTATTGCCATCTAAATAATTGCTAAGAATTTGGAAAATGATTGCAGTTTATCTGGTCATTGTTTTCAGGCTGGTTGCATTGGTTCTAGCTACAGTAGCTAAGTACCAAGCTAAAGCTTGCTAGCTAGCTACCCCCAGAAGTTTCTAATAACATTAAAGATATTTGTGATTGACTTTGTCATAATGAAAACTAAAGTCAATGTAGGAGGGAGACGGCCTACCTCCAGTTTCTAAACTGTCATCAATGTTGACACAATGCAATATTATTCTGTATTTTGACTAGCTAGGATGAATCAGGTGCAACTGCTTGGGATGTGGCTGGCTGGCAGGCAGAAGCAGCAGGGACTCTCAAAGCAACAGGATCACCATCCTTTCTTCTCTGCCTCTGGGATGGTTGCATGTCAGGAACCTTCTGGTTGGAGAGAATGTTGGACTAACTAGCTAACATTTTTTATCCTGATAGTTTGATCCTGATCTTAGGTCAAATGCTCACTCAAACGTTTTCCCATTCAGAGAAATAACTTTGTAATAAGCCAAACGCGGTATTGTAAACACATCGTGTCCGGTGTGTGTGCCTGTTTGCAGAGTTTTAATATTATTGGAGAATGTGTCAAATGCACACAAAGAAAAATGTTATGTGCAGTATGTAAACTTGACATGATGAACAGGAATTACATGTACTCTCACGGGTGGCCAATAAGGTCTGAAAGCCATGCCTCTACTAAGCCACGCCTCCTGAAAATAACCTGAGGATTAATATAAAAAGACCCAGCTGCTAGGTCAACCCGGCATGAAAGTAAATAATACCCAACTGATGGTTAAATGAACCCTTGTTTGGGAAATCCTAACAACCCAACATGTTGGGTTATTCACGTAACCCAACTGGCTGGATCAAAATAACCCAACGTGTGTTCTGTTCTACATTCACCCAGCACTGGGTTACCAAATAATCCAAATTGGGTTGTTTTTAACCCCGCATGCTTAAGAGTGTAGAGAAGACATAGACAAGTCATAAACAAAACATAGACTTGATCACACAGGGACATGAAATTGTGGCCAACTGAAAAGCATTTATTAATAAGTTTCTGTCCCAATGCTCCATTACTTGCATCAGCCATGAAATATGATCACACAAACGTTGTCCCAGTCGGTCGAACAAATAACTTTGGCTTATTACAAACGCGGTATTCTAATCACAATCGTGTCCGGTGTGTGTGCCTGTTTGCATTTTTATTTTTTTACAGCTTTGACAGTGCTACTGACCATAGTGGTGGCGCTTGACTTCAATGGATTGCGCATGCAAATTCAGTGCACACAACATTCTATAATAGACTTGTGTTTTTTGACGTGTAAAATAGTGTTATTTGACGTGTATCTTTTGATTATCTTTGGCAATCTGAAAAAAATGTATTCATACTTTTCTGTTCCACTAATAAAATTGATTTGTACTTTTGTTTTACAGAAACATACGCTGGTGCAAATTGTACCTCGGTGATAAATATGACAAACTCTGAGCTATGTGTTGCTTATCAGCCATTTCTAGCATCAACCAATGAAAGTTGCTCACACAAATGTTTTCCCATTCGGTCGAACAAATAACTTTGGCTTATCGGGATCTATATGTGGACTAATTTAACTCTCGGACTCAAACATCTTCTTCCTGCCATCCATGCCAGACTTGTCTTCAATGTTCTGACGCCAGTCTCCAACATTACGCAGTTCCTTATCCTGCAATAGCAACATAGTCAAAGGTTCAGGGTTTAGAATTCACTAAATGGTGTCCATGAAACCTTGAGATAGAGTGGTAAAGGCAAATAAGGTGGCTTGTTTGTCACATAATCGTTCCAGCAGAAGTTGTTTGGCAGCAGTTCTATGGCCAATTTTAAGGCTTGCAGTAGAAGTTGTCCCTAACCACAGATCTACTGTAGATGACCCTTGACCCTTCCCCCAATCCTACTTACAGTAGGGGGATAAAAATATATCTCACTAATATATCCTAGTGGTTTGGGGCAACTCTATATAAAATCAATCAGCCATGGGGGGGGGAAATGTGCTAATGAGACAAGTTAATAAGTCTCCACCCCTCTAAAACGGTAACTCTCAGACAATTTTCGGCAAGTCTATGGTCCAAATCTCCCCTCTCAAATTGTGATTTGTCTAAATGATCAGTGACTCAGAATAAGTGCACCAGAACAAAGTTAGTCGATGAGACAACTCTACAATATACTGTTGTGTTATTGAACAGTTACACACCTCTTCTTTCACCTCCTTCTTTACTTGTTTCAGGTTGGCTCTCAGATCCATGGACACCTTGTGCTTGGAGCCCAGCAGAGCCTGGAGCATAGCATCAGCAGACATACGCACTTTCCTCAAAGTTGGCTTCTTGAACTTGCCCTTCAAGTCAATAACTTTAATGTTCAAATCTTCAATCTGGTCAATGGAAGAAGAGAACAACAACTGTCAACACATTGTTTCTACTGATGGAATGGATTTCAAGTTTTAGGAGGTGTGAGGGAAAGTGAATTTCGATATACCTCCTTGGTGGATTTGTTCACTTTGTTCTCCAGATCATATCTCTCCTCATCTATCACGTCAATCTTATGGTGTAACTCTTTCAAGAACTCCTGAGGTGATATCAACAAATAGCAGACATTAATAATAAAAATAATAATCAGCATCATCATAATGATAATACAACTACTAATATTATTATGAAAACGTTATTCAACACATTTGAATACAGCAACAAATCTTGTAATCATCTTTATACAAAGGCACATCCATCCACACCCCACTCCAAATATATTTAGGGTTAGACCAAACTTTGATTGTGGAGTGAAATACCACATTAAAGATTCACTCCAGATATTTTTGAATATTTCCTGTTGAAAACAATATCCCAAGTGTCAGGATTTGGCCAGGGTTGTTCCGGGTTTTGGTCACTAGATGCCCCCATTGTGCTTTTTGACCTCATGTTTTTTCCCTTGTTCCCCATTATTATTTGCACCTGTGCCTCGCTTCCCCTGATTGTATTTAAACCCTTAGTTTCCCTCAGTTCTGTGCTCTGTGTTTGTATGTTAGCACCCAGCCCTAGTGTTCTGTGTATTCTTGTCGATTCCGGTGGATGCTCTTGTGGAATTCTGTTTTTGTTTTTGAGTATCTCTTGAGGCTTTTTGTGCTATTCCTACCACCTTTTGGATTTGCCATTTTTTGTATTGAAGGACTTCTCCTTTTTACTTTATTAAATACACCGTCTTAAGTACTGCTGTGTCTGCCTCATCTTCTGGGTTCCGCTGACTATTCGTGGCTCAGTTGGTTAAGTGACTGTTTCTCACTCCGGAGACCCAGGTTCGTAACCGGGTCCTGACAGAAACACAGAGCCAAAAATGAACCCAGAGGCAGCCAGTTCCCAGGACCTTTTTGCCATGCTGTCTCACCACCAGGAGACTGTCCAACGCCACGAAGCCGCCCTGGTTCAGCAAGAGGCCTTAATGGCTAGACATTCTCATCTTCTGTCGGAGATGCTGACTTCCATTAAGCAAATATCTGATCGTCTTACCCCGGCAACAGTTCCCGTCCCAGTACCTCAGATTCACGTACCCATGGCAGTTAACCCCCTGGCTGAACCTCGTCTTCCACCTCCCCAACGGTTCTCAGGTGATCCAAGTGCTTGTAAAGGGTTTCTCTCTCCTTTGAGCTACAACCCTCGTCGTTTCCCACCGACCGGTCTAAGATCGCTTATATCATCACCCTGCTGTCGGAAAAAGCCCTGGCCTGGGCTACTGCTGTGTGGGATACCCATAGTTCCTGCTGTGCCAGCTACTCTGCCTTTGCTGAGGAATTCAAACGAGTGTTTCAAAGCCCAAGCAGTGGTTCTGACTCAGCCAAACAGCTCCTGACTCTCCACCAAGGTTGGCGCAGCGTGACGGACTATGCCATCCAGTTCCGCACGGTGGCAGCAGCAAGTGGCTGGAACAACGAGGCGCTCACGGTGTGCTTTCTGAAAGGCCTTTCCGACACTATCCAAGATGAACTGGCCACTCGGGAACCACCGGACAATCTCGAGTCCCTGATCAAGTTGGCCTCACGCATTGACCAGCGTCTGAGAGAGAGAGAACTCAACCGTAGACCTCTAGCCCCTATCAGTCCCAGCTCCGAGTCCCCACCTTTAACCTCGCTGGCTCCATCGGAACCCATGCAGATTGGACGCATCTCCCAGGCTGAGAGAGACCGCCGGATGAGGGAGCGACGCTGTTTATATTGCGGCAAACCGGGCCATTTCCGTTCCACGTGTCCCGGGCTCCAGGGAAACGCTCTGTCCCGTACAGACCGGGGGGAACTGTAACGGGAAACATAACCTCCTCCCATCCGTCCAACTCCCGTCTGCTCATTCCAGTCACCCTCTCCTGGGACAACCACAAGCTTCACCTTCAAGCCTTGGTAGACTCTGGAGCCGCAGGTAACTTCATGGATGGTGTCTGGGCGAAGGAGAATGGCGTTCCTCTGAACCTCTAAGTGAACCCATGAGGGTCACTACATTGGATGGAAGCCCTTTGGGATCTGGACTTGTCACTCATGTCACTACCTCCTTGCGACTTTCAGTTTCACAACACCAGGAATTGATGAACTTTCATTTGATCTCCTGTTCCGAGTTCCCTCTCGTCCTTGGATACCCCTGGCTTCACAGCCATAAAACTCACATCGACTGGTCTGTGGGCACTATCAAGCAGTGGGGTCCTACGTGCCAAGCTACTTGTATTTTCCAGAATTCCCCGAGTTCTACTCCCGAGTCTTTAGAATCCATCGACCTGACCCGAGTTCCCGAGTGTTACCATGACCTCAAACTGGTGTTTAGCAAACAGAGGGCCACCATGCTACCACCCCATAGACCTTACGATTGCCCCATCGACCTGTTTCCGGGCACTTGCCCCCCAGGGGTCGGATCTTTTCCCTATCTCCACCCGAACGAGCTGCTATGGATACCTACATCAAGGACGCTCTGGAAGCAGGCCTCATGCGTCCATCCACCTCCCCGGCGGGAGCAGGGTTTTTCTTTGTGGCCAAGAAAGACGGTGGATTACGTCCTTGCATCGACTACCGGGGACTCAATGCCATAACCGTCCGTAACCGTTACCCGCTACCCCTTATGGCCACAGCCTTCGAGCTGCTCCAGGAAGCAGTTGTTTTCACTAAGCTTGACCTGCGGAACGCATACCATCTTGTGCGGATCAGACCTGGTGACGAGTGGAAGACCGCTTTCAACACGCCTACTGGTCACTATGAATACTTGGTGATGCCCTTCGGCCTGACCAACGCCCCAGCGGTGTTCCAAGCGCTCATAAACGATGTGCTTAGGGATATGCTTAACATATTTGTGTTCGTTTACTTGGATGACATCCTCATCTTTTCGAGCTCCCTTCAAGAACACACTAAGCATGTCAGACAAGTACTCAAACGTCTCCTGGACAGCCATCTGTACGTTAAGCCGGAAAAATGTGAATTCCATCCATCCCGAGTACAATTCCTGGGATTTGTAGTGGAACCCGGTCGAGTCCAAATGGACCCCAGGAAGGTAGGGCGGTAGCGGATTGGCCCACCCCAAATCCGTTAAGGAAGTTCAGCGTTTCCTGGGCTTCACAAACTTTTACCGCAAGTTCATCAAGAACTTCAGCTTGGTGGCAGCCCCTCTCTCAGCTTTAACCAAGGGTGGCAATGCAAGGTTTTTGTGGGGAAGAGAAGCTGAGACGGCCTTCCAAGGACTCAAGCAGCGCGTTCTCTCTGCTCCCATCCTGATACTACCGACTACGGATGAACCATTTGTGGTGGAGGTAGACGCATCAGAGGTTGGTGTTGGAGCTGTCCTGTCTCAGAGGGGTGAAGACAAGAAGCTTCATCCGTGCGCTTTCTTCTCACACCGGCTTACCCCGACTGAGAGGAACTACGATGTGGGGATCGTGAACTCCTAGCGGTTAAGATGGCATTGAAGGAATGGAGACACTGGCTCGAGGGGGCTTCTCACCCGTTTCAAGTGCTTACGGACCACAAAAATCTGGAGTATATCCAGCAGGCGAAGCGGTTGAACTCTAGACAAGCTAGATGGTCTCTTTTCTTCAATCGATTCCAGTTTATCCTCACCTATCGGCCCGGGTCGAAGAATCTCAAACTGGATGCCCTGTCCCGAGTCTACGCTCCTGCCATTCGAGATGACACGGACATGCCTGTCCTTCCTGCTGCTAAGATTGTGGCTCCGATCTCGTGGCAAGTTGAGGATACCGTGAGACGTGCTCAAGCTAGCGAACCGGACCCGAAAGGAGGTCCTGCCAATCAGTTGTTTGTCCCCAAGGCAGTGAGGACTCAGGTCCTTCTGTGGGGGCACTCCTCTCGCCTCACCTGTCATCCGGGCATAGGTCGCACCTTGGAGTTCATCCAGCGTAAGTTCTGGTGGCCTACCATAAGAGAAGACGTTGCCACTTTCGTCAATGCCTGTCCCGTGTGCTGCCAGGGCAAATCTTCTCACCTCCGCCCTCAAGGACTCCTTCACCCTTTACCTGTTCCCCATGGTCCCATATCTCATTGGACTTTATTACTGGACTTCCTCCATCCCATGGCAATACTACTATCCTAGTCATAATCGACAGGTTTTCAAAGGCGGCCAGGTTCGTCCCTCTGACTAAGTTACCTTCTGCCAAGGAAACGGCTGAGTTGGTAATTAATCATGTGTTCCGAGTCTTCGGCATTCCTCAAGATATGGTTTCTGACAGAGGTCCCCAGTTCGCCTCAAGGTTTTGGAAGGCCTTCTGCCAACTCATGGGGGCTTCTGCCAGTCTATCTTCAGGGTACCATCCGGAGTTCAACGGCCAAACAGAGAGGATGAATCAAGAGCTGGAAACCACCCTCCGATGTATGACTCGTGACAACCCGTCCACATGGTCATCCTCTATTGTTTGGGCCGAATACGCGCACAACACCTTGCGCTCCTCCTCCACTGGTATGTCCCCGCACGAGTGTCAGTTTGGCTATGCTCCTCCATTGTTCCCGGACCAGGAGGCAGAAGTCAGAGTGCCTTCAGCCTTGAAGTTCGTCAGACGCTGTCGGCTTATGTGGAGGAAGACCCATCTTAATCTTATGCGTTCCTCACAGAGGTACCAACAACAAGCCAACAGACGTCGCCGTCCCGGGCCTACCCTGCGCCCCGGCCAGAGAGTCTGGCTCTCCACAAGAGACTTACCTCTACGGGTGGAGTCTCGCAAGCTGTCCCAAAAATACATCGGTCCCTTCAAGGTTGCCAGGAGAGTTAACCCAGTTTCTTATCGCCTACACGTACCCAGATCCCTTAAGATTAATCCCACATTTCACATTTCATTGTTAAAACCTGTTGTTTTTTCTCCCCTTGTCCCGGCAGACAGACCTCCCCCTCCGCCTCGTGTCATTGGAGGCCAGCCGGCTTATACCGTCCATCGGATACTGGATTCCCGCCGGGTGCAGCGGTCCTGGCAGTATCTGGTGGACTGGGAAGGCTACGGTCCCGAGGAGCGCTCCTGGGTTCCTGCCAAAGACATCCTGGACCCTGACCTCATTCGTCAGTTCAGGGCCCTCCACCCTGAGAGAGCTGGTAGGAACGTCAGGAGCCGTTCCTAGGGGGGGGATTCTGTCAGGATTTGGCCAGGGTTGTTCCGGGTTTTGGTCACTAGATGCCCCCATTGTGCTTTTTGACCTCATGTTTTTTCCCTTGTTCCCCATTATTATTTGCACCTGTGCCTCGCTTCCCCTGATTGTATTTAAACCCTTAGTTTCCCTCAGTTCTGTGCTCTGTGTTTGTATGTTAGCACCCAGCCCTAGTGTTCTGTGTATTCTTGTCGATTCCGGTGGATGCTCTTGTGGAATTTTGTTTTTGAGTATCTCTTGAGGCTTTTTTGTGCTATTCCTACCACCTTTTGGATTTGCCATTTTTTGTATTGAAGGACTTCTCCTTTTTACTTTATTAAATACACCGTCTTAAGTACTGCTGTGTCTGCCTCATCTTCTGGGTTCTGCTGACTATTCGTGGCTCAGTTGGTTAAGTGACTGTTTCTCACTCCGGAGACCCAGGTTCGTAACCGGGTCCTGACACCCAAGTATATTTTCTTGACACAACTGCAAACTTCAATGAGTAAGGCATTCAAGGAGTTTGTCTGATGTGATGGCATCGGCCACCCCCGTTGCTTGAGGAATATAATGTAATTATTAGATTAGTTGTTTGGTTTACCATTAACTGTTGAGTCCCCCTTGGTAGGGACAGGGGAGGGCAGTTCTCTTCCATCCATCTTATTCTCTCCTGCTCGTTCTCCTTTGCCTCTTCTTCCAGTAAGCCTTTAGCAATGGAGAGCATCAAGCTCTGGAGACAATGAAAAGCATGCAGGTTACACTTATGAAAAGCCTAGCCCGACCGTAATCAAGTAGACTTTTTTGTAAACAGGCTTTCATGTGTTCTCCAGTATAACCCTTGTATTTATGGTTGCTGACATAGCCGAAAAGAAGCAGGGGTGCTGGAGGTGCTGCATCACTCCCTGATTCATTGAAATAATTTGGGCAAAATTGTATAGTTTTTTAAATTTAAATTTAAATTTTTATTACTCCTGTCTGTACAGACATGAATAAAATACTACACCAGAGAGCATAATTTAGCCACAGAAGATCAAAAGCTTCTAAAAATAACTGTGGATTAAGTTTTATCACAAGCATTTACAGTCGGGAAGGTCGCAATTTGGGCAGCACTGCACACCTAATATGGAACAGATTATTACGTTGTGGCCATAAACATATAATCCATTGAAGGGTTTTGGAACCTCTAACCCTGGAAATTTGACGGTTAAACTCATGGGTGAGCTAGCAATGGCTGTCAGTCCTGACTTGAATGGGAACTGCTATCTACGGATTATATTTCTATGGTTGGTTGCACTGTCAGGCTATAGGCACGAGCGCATCAAACATCACCGGTGAGTAGCCGAGGCTTCATATTCATATTCATATTCTAGAGTCTCTTCATTGGCCAGAGCTATTGTTTGAATTTAAGACCAGGTCGTTGTTATTACTCTCAGTTTATCACGGTCAGAGTATTAAAATAAATAAAAAACATAATAAAAAATATTCTGGCAATGTCATGTAAATGACGTAGAATTGCATGGAATTATTTTATAAAAGGCCTTTTTTTCAGACCCAAAAAACACCTCAACTGTATTTGCAATTTACTATAAATTCAAAATGTAATTAATTGATAAAGGAGTTTTTTTCACTCCCCCCTCCCCCCACCAGCACCCCCAACTCAAAGCATGTTCCCATGGTTGCTACTGCAGTAAAAAAATAATCATGAAACAACGATTAACATCAGATATTTGAAAATGTTTACCTTCAGGTAATGTCTCCGACTCGAAGACATCTTTTTCCTGTGGAGGTACAATATATTGTTTAATTTAAAAAAAATAAAGGTTAAGGGAAAACTTGGACTGGGTCATTTACGTCATAATAAATGTTTGATCATAATCAATGTTCGTTCTAAGTTACTCACTCTGACATCTTGGCGTTTCTTTAATTTCACACCCTGTGAAAAAAGAGAGCTCAATTATTCATAGTGATGGGCACTGATATGGAAATTTTTTATTGATTTACAGTGCCTTTGGAAAGTATTCAGCCCCCTTGATTTTCCACATTTTGTTAGGTTACATCCTTATTTTAAAATTGATTATTTAGTTTTTTCAATCTACACATACCTCATAATGACAAAGCAAAAACAGGTTAAGAGTATTATGCAAATTCATAAGAAATTTAAACTGAAATATCACATTTAAATAAGTATCCAGACCCTTTACTCAGTACTTTGTTCAAGCACCTTTGGCAGCGATTACAGTCTTTAAGTCTTCTTGGGTATGATTCTACAAGCTTGGCACACTTGTATTTGGGGACTTCCTCCCATTCATCTCTGTAGAGCCTCTCAAGCTCTGTCAGGTCGTCTGGGAAGCGTCACTGCGCAACTATTTTCTCTCTCTCCAGGAGATGTTCAAACGGGTTCAAGTCCGGGCTGGGCCACTCCCTAAGCCACTTTTGCATAGTCTTGGTTGTTGTCCTGTTGGAAGGTGAACCTTCGCCCCAGTCTGAGGTACGGAGCACTATGGAGCAAGTTTTCATCAAGGATCTCTCTGTACTTTGCTCCGTTCATCTTTCCCTCAATCCTGACTAGTCTCCCAGTCCCTGCTGATGAAAAACATCCCCACAGCATAATGCTGCCACCACCATGCTTCACCATAGGGATGGTGTCGAGTTTCCTCCAGTCGTGACGCTTGGCATTCAGGCCAAAGAGTTCAATCTTGGTTTCATCAGACCGGAGAATCTTGTTTATCCTGGTCTGAGAGTCCTTTAGGTACCTTTTGGCAAACTCCAAGCGGGCTTTCATGTACCTTTTGCTGAGGAGTGGCTTCCGTCTGACCACTACCATAAAGGCCTGATTAGTGGAGTGCTGCAGAGATAGTTGTCCTTCTGGACTGTTCTCCCATCTCCACAGAGGAACTCTGGAGCTCTTTCAAAGTGACCATCAGGTTCGTGGTCACCTCCCTGACCAAGGCCCTTCTCCCACGATTGCTCAGTTTGACTGGCCGGCCATCTCAGTCTTGGTGGTTCTAAACTTCTTCAATTTAAGAATGATGGAGGCAACTGTGTTCTTGGGGACCTTCACTGCTGCAGACATTTTTTGGTACCCTTCCCCAGATCTGTGCCTCCACACAATCCTGTCACGGAGCTCTATGGACAATTCCGTCGACTTCATGGTTTGGTTTTTGCTCTGACGTGGACTGTCAACTGTGGGACCTTATATAGACAGGTGTGTGCCTTATCAAATAATGTCCATTCAATTGACTTTACCACAGGTGGACTCCAATCAAGTTGTAGAAAAAATTTCAAGGATGATCAATGGAACCACCATGACACCATCTCCTTCACTGCTAGCTGTTGGCAGGTGAACAGAGTGAGAACTGGACTGTCCATTTGTGTAGCGGCTGTCTGTGGTGGAAGAAGGTGAGGACCAAGATGCAGCGTGGTATGTGTTCATATTTCCTTTAAAAAACTGAACACTAAATACAAAAGAACAAGCGAATACACGAAAACCGAAACAGTCCCGTATGGTGCAACCACTGAAACGGAAAACAACTACCCACAAACCATAGTGGGAAAACAGGATGCCTAAGTATGGTTCTCAATCAGAGACAATGATTGACAGCTGCCTCTGATTGGGAACCATATCAAGCCAAACACCTAGAAATATAACACACAGAACCAAAACACAGAATTCCCACCCCAACTCACGCCCTGACCAAACTAAAATAGAGACATAAAAAAGGAACTAAGGTCAGGACGTGACAATTTGTCTGAAATTGTCAGGCATATGTGTATAGGTGGCAGGGAAGTCAGGCGCAGGAGAGTCAAACGGAGTGTAAAATTGAGTCTTTTAATAATGTCCTGGTAACATGCTCCATAACACTAAACAGGAAAAGGAACATAAACAAATATGGGTACGAAGACCCATCGCGCACCTATACAACAAAAACACTACACTGACAATAAACAATCTCTGACAAAGACATGAGGGTAAACAGAGGGTTAAATACACAACAGGTAATGAATGGGATTGAAAACAGGTATGTGGGAAGACAAAACCAATGGAAAATGAAAAATGGATCAATGATGGCTAGAAGACCGGTGACGTCGAACGCCGAGCACCGCCCGAACAAGGAGAGGCAACGACTTCGGCAGAAGTCGTGACAGAAATCTCATTACCATTTAAAACTTGTTACCCAGACTTTTACACATCTTTCACATTTACTTTCACTTTGTGGACGTAAGGAATGGAAATAACTTTGTGTTATTGTCAAGAGTGAACCTTGTATTTGCTTTCACAAAGTGGAGAGAGTTTACTTGCTAGCTAGCTAAGGGATTCAATACCGGATGGCTGAAAAGGTAAGAGATATCCATATTTTGCTAAATAAAGTGATATGTTGTGTTTGCTATATTGTTAAAAATATGTATGCGAGTGTTATAGCTACTATGGATTACTTGTTTTGATTGTTGTTTTCAAACTACACTAGCAGCCAGCTAGCTAGTGTAGCAAGTGAGGCTAGCTTGTATTTAAAAAAAAAATATGACAAAGTGAAAACATGCTTTTAGAAATGTTTGCAAATGTATTGAAAATTAAATACAGAAATATCTCATTTACATACAGTTCCAGTCAAAAGTATGGACACACCTACTCATTCAAGGGTTTTTCTATGTTTTTACTATGTTCTACATTGTAGAATACTAATTCAGACACCAAAACTATGACATAACACATATGGAATCATGTAGTTACCAGAAAAGTGTTAAATAAATCAAAATATATTTTATATTTGAGAATCTTCAAAGTAGCCACCGCTTGCCTTTTGCACACTCTTGCTGTTCTCTCAACCAGCTTCATGATGTAGTCTTTGTTATTTTATTTTTATTTAACCTTTATTTAAGTCACCTGGAATTCAGGTGTTCATGGCTGAAAGTTAATTTGTGGAATTTCTTTCCTTCTTAACGTGTTTGAGCCAATCAGTTGTGTTGTGACAAGGTTGGTGGTGGTATACAGAAGATAGCCCGATTTGATAAAAGTCCACATTGTGGCAAAAACAGCTCAAATAAGCAAAGAGAAACAGTCCAACATTACTTTAAGGCATGAAGGTCAGACAATATGGAACATTTCAACATTTCAATATGGAACATTTTTTAAAGTGGCTTCGAAAGTTTCTTCAACTGGAGGACCACCACAGGAAAGGAAGACCCAGAGGATACGTTCATTAGAATTACCAGCCTCAGAAATTGCAGCCCAAAAACATTTTTCACAGAGTTTAAGTAAACAGACTCATCTCAACATCAACTTTTCAGAGACTGCGTGAATCAGGCCTTCATGATCGAACTGCTGTAAAGAAACCAATACTAAAGGACACCAATAATAAGATGAGATGAATGGATGATCTCCGCATGTGTGGTTCCCACCGTGAAGCATGGAGGAGGAGGTGGGAGCTTTGCTGGTGACACTGACAGTGATTTATTTAGAATTCAAGGCATATATAACCAGCATGGAATTCTGCAGCGATACGCCATCCCACCTAGTTTACGCTTAGTGGGACTATTATTTGTTTTTCCACAGGACAATAATCCAAAACACACCTCCAGGCTGTGTAAGGGCTATTTGACCAAGAACAAGAGTGATGGTGCTGCATCAGATGACCTGGCCTCCACAATCACCTGACCTCAAACCAATTGAGATGGTTTTGGATTAGTTGAACCGCAGAGTGAAGAAAAAGCAGCCAACAAGTGCTCAGCATATGTGGGAACTCCTTCAAGACTGTTGGAAAAGCATTCCTCATGAAGCTGGATGAGAGAATGCCAAGAGTATGCAAAGCTGTCATCAAGGCAAATGGTGGCTGCTTTGAAGAATCTCAAAGGTAACATATATTTTGATTTGTTTAACACTGTTTTGGTTACTACATGATTCCATGTGTGTTATTTCACAGTGGTGATGTCTTCGCTATTCTTCTACAATGTAGAAAATAGTTTACAAAATTGAAAATCCCTTGAATGAGTAGGTACTGTAAGTATTCACACCCCTGAGTCAATTCTTTGTAGAAGCACCTTTGGCAGTGATTACAGCTTTGAGTCTTTCTGGGTCAGTCTGTAAGAGCTTTTCACACCTGGATTGTGCAACATTTGCTTATTATTCTTTTCAATATGTTTCAAGCTCTGTCAAATTGGTTGTTGATCTTTGCTAGACAACCATTTTCAGGTCTTGCCATAGATTTTCAAGGAGATTTACGTCAAGACTGTAATTTGTCCTGCTGAAAGGTGAATTCCTCTCCCAGTGTCTGATGGAAAACACACTGAACCAGGTTTTCCTATAGGATTTTTCCTGTGCTTAGCTCCATTCTGTTTTTTTTTTAATCCTGAAAAACCCCACAGTCCTTAATGATTACAAGCACATCCATAACATGATGCAGCCACCACTATGCTTGAAAATATGGAGAGTGGTACTCAGTAATGTGTTGTATTGGATTTGCCCCAAATATAACACTTTGTAATCATTATTACTTTGAAGTGCCTTGTTGCAAACAGGTTTTGGAATATTTCTATTATGTACAGGCTTCCTTCTCTTCACTGCGATGTTGTTGATCTATCATCATGGCCTCATGGTGAAATCCCTAAGTGGTTTCCTTACCAAACACCTGTATTGTTGTAGTGACTGGGTATTCGGACATACATTTTGTTTGCAAATAAATTCATTAAAAAATCCTACAATGTGATTTTCTGGATTTTTTTTTTCTTATTTTGTCTGCTATAGTTGAAGTGTACCTATGATGAAAATTACAGGCCTCATCTTTTTAAGTGGGAGAACTTGCACAATTGGTGGCTGACTAAATACTTTTTTGCCCCACTGTATTACCTCAATTACCTTGACTAACCTGTGCCCCCGCACATTGACTCTGTACTGGTACCCCCTGTATGTAGCCTAGCTAATGTTACTTTATTGTCGCTCTTTAATTGTTGTTTTTCTAATTTCTTCATTCTTATTTGTATTTATTTGTTTACTTCAGTTTGTTTAGTAAATACTTTCTCAACACTTATTTTTCTTAAACCTGCATTGTTGGTTCTGGGCTTGTAAGTAAGCATTTCACTGTAAGGACAACACCTGTTTTATTCAGCATATGTGACAAATAACATTTTATTTTATTACGATATACCCATTTCATATTGATACCAATATTATATTGAATTATTGATATTGGTGCCCACCACAAATTATTTCATATACATTTCCAACTCATTTAGTACATTACAGCCAATGAGAAATTACCAGTTTTTTTCCCATTGCTGCAGAAATGTTTCACATTTTTGTACTTGAAAGTGGGACATTTCAAATCTTGTTTGTATCATGAATTAGTTTTAGATTTCCTTGGCAACCTTTTGTTATAAACTACCTGGTTTTGTTTTACAGTGGAAAAAAATAAGAATTACAATTCACCATTATGCCAACTTATGTGATGTACCTACAATGATTAAAGGTCTTAACTTTTCACATATTCTAATGAGTATCAAACTATCAAATTGTTTTGTGTTTTCCATTCCACATCCCGAAAATAATTACACGACTGTGTTCACCTAACCTAAACAGATGTACCAATTAACCTCTCCCGGAATCTCTTAAGGAGGATTGTGCAGTAGTCATGCCAAGTTGAGTCACCTAGGAATGTCCCTATACACTGGATTCTGCCATAAGTGTTCTGCTAAGGGGAAACACTATAGCCTACTAATGCAAGTGAGGGCCATTTGGCCCTGGAAAAAAGCAGCAGGGTCTAAACTAGGCTAAATATATGAGAACCAGCTGTTATCCATGAGAAGTGCCGTAATGGAAGGCTGAGAGAATATCAACAACCAGATACCACCTCTGTTGATGCCCACCTTACCCTCTAGAACATCCATGGGTTGGCTGAGATGTTCCACACCATTTGACATAAAGGTTCCCCTGCCTGCAACAGACCAATGAGACCACTCCAGTGCTTCAAGACTTGCATAACTACTTTGAGTTGGCGTTTAAACACCTGTGGTCAGAACTGATGTCAAATACCACAATAAAAGCCCTTGGATAAATCTGCTAAACCTAAATATCCTATAAACATATATTGTGAATTTGATAATCCCAGTGCTTTCGTAAATGATTAGATGTGCCTTTGGCTCTTCTTCTTTGGCAGATGGTGCCATGGACAGTGACTATCCTCAGTAAAAGAGGCTTATCAGCTGGGTAAGTTTGAAAAGGAAACCGATTTCAAAGATGGTCATCATCGGTGACATTGATATCAGTGATTTTTTTTTCTTCTAATTCCTCAAAATAGACATAAAAAGTAGATCTGTGTTCTCCTTGTAATGAACACAAGGGAAGACATAGTGCTGGTTTCAAGCACAGTGCACAGCAAATGTTTTTTGCAACGGACCACAGGAGGATGCAGGTAGCTGGGTCCAGGAACAGGCAGAATGTCATACACAGGGGGTCCAAAAGGGCAACAGTACAGGCAGGGAAAAGGCTAGTAAAGTAGTCCGGGAGATCAGGCAATGGGTAGAGAACAGGATATCCAGCTAAAGTACAGGCGGGGAATAGGCAAAAAATCAGGCAGGCAAAAACTATCATACACGGGAGGTGTGCATCATGGGCAACCCAGAGCGCTGAACGACATATGTCACAAAACAAACAATACCTCACAGTGACGGGGTGCAAAGAACTGAACAAAATAGTGTGTGATACTATTTAGGTGTGTGAACAGGTGATTAGAATTCCGGTGATTGGGATCTGGAGAGTGAGCTGCGTTCAGGGGATCCAGGTATTTGAGAGTGTGTGCTGGAAAGTGAGCTGCGTTCAGGGGATCTACGTGTTTGAGGGTGTGATTTGGAAGCAGGCGTTACACTCCTGACCAAAAGGGAACTCTTCTTGTCGTACTTTGGATATGTACACATCTTTAGAAAGACATTATTTGAGGATATTGCATACTAAAACGTATCAACGCATGTGATAAAAAAATATTTCTGTGACATGAGTGTTGGTATCATTGCATATACATAAAACCATGGAATATCAACATGCAGCCTTCAATGCTTGAAGTTAACTTCACACTTGATTAAACACTGATATACAAATGCAGTGACTTCATTCAGCACACAAAGACATGTTTATAAAGCTGACAATCACTGTATCACATTGCAATGGCAGGACAAAAGTCTTAACTGATATCACCTCTGTGATAACATAGTATAATCTATGATCTCCTTTGTTATGCGAACCCAATTCATCAACCTGAGGTAGCTGCTTTACCATGGTACATGCCTTCCCATCCCCACCATCAACATAACCATCCTCAAATTTGAGATACTCCAGCCCGAGTCTTCATCTTTAAAGTATTAGTTAAATCAAAATAGTTTGTGTTGACACCAAGATAAACACTGGGGGTATTATCCATCAATTAAAGGTGTCACGTTTCAACATTTTGTCGGACCGCATATCAAGGCAGGTGACTGTATGAACATAGCCCACCTATATCTCCGCAATATTGGTTGGATTAACTCTTGTTTACCTCTTTACCTCAGAAATGGACATGGTGTTGATATTAGCAATGTCAAACTGCCCCCATAAACAGCATCTAAGTCGAGAACAACTGAGACACACCTTACTGTAATGTAGAAAGTGCTGGATATCTGTTTCACAAATGTTTGCAAGGTACTTCAATAAAAACATGCTGTAATCATAAACATTTGGGCAATAAATCTGCTTGAAACAACAACTCCGACAGAATTCAAGAAAGCAATACCACAAAAACCTCCAGGTCCAAACAGATGCATTAAGTCCAAAACCCCCAATATAAAGCTAACATAAACCAGCACCAACGGATTTAAAACTAGGAAACAGAAAACGACTAAATGAATAGATCCAAACAATTCACCAGCAGAGCAGGCTGAAAGAATAGCAGTTCTTACCTAAGAGCTAAGTAGGAAGAAGAGAGCGACAGATTTTGGCAGAGGGATAGGTGAGACTGGCTAGTGGCTACAGCAGCAGATGGAATTATAAGATGGTATATATTGCATTCCCCAATGGCCAAGGAAATCCAATCTTTCTGTTTATGGAAGTAAATTACTCCACAGGCCAATAGGCTGGCAAGCAAGAACCCCCTCCTTCACACTTTCCTTTAGACAACAGCCTTATTTAGTACTTCCTTTTTGATTGGTTGTGGGTATCTTGGTTTACTACTGCCAGTTAGATAGGCACCTTCGCTTAGAAAGTGTGAAGAATTGAGAGATCGGTTTAGAGTTGCTAGTGTGTTTGATAGGTAGATCTAGAAAAACATGTCAACAAAGAAGTGGCGGTGTGATATGGAAGTGTACCACCACCACCAGTTTAAGCAGGGAGAAGAAAAGAGGGAAAGGAGGGAACACTCAGTGATGAAAGTTAAGGAGACGGCAGGTGTAAGTGAGACGTGATAAAAGGTCCCAGTGAATTTGTTTTGTCTGCAAAGTGAAGGAGACTGTTCAGGAAGCTGTTAATCAAGTGACCATAGACTTATAATTATCAAGAACTGACAACAGTGTGGCCTACAGTGCAAGCTACTGTAGAGAAACAGTGAGCAGTTAATGGTGATGCAATATATACGGAAGAAAAATATGAACCCAACATGTAAAGGGTTGGTTCCATGTTTCATGAGCTGAAATAAAAGATCCCAGAAATTTTCCATACACGCAAAAAGCTTATTTTCTCTGAAATGTTATGCACAAGTTTGTTTACATCCCTGTTAGTGAGCATTTCTCCTTCTCCAAGATAATCCAGCCACCTGACAGGTGTGGCATAGCAAGAAGCTGATCAAAAGCATGATCACTGCACAGGTGCACCTTGTGCTGAAGACAAAAAAAGGCAACTCTAAAATGAGCAGTTTTGTCACACAACACAATGCTACAGATGTCTCATATTTTGGGAGCGTGCAATTGGCATGTCCACCAGAGCTATCGGCAGAAAATGTTATGTTAATTTCTCAACTATAAGCCGCAGCCGTCGTTTTATAGAATTTGTCAGTACGTCCTACCGGCCTCACAACTGCAGACCAACTGTAACCACGCCAGTCCAGGCTTCTTCACCTGTGGGATTGTCTGAGGGAGGTGGGGGGGAGGGGTGTTGAGGAGTATTTCTGTCTGTAATAAAGCCATTTTGTGGAGGAAAGAAATCATTCTGATAAGCTGGGACTGTCCCCCAACTGGGTGGGCCTAGAGTATGCCCTCCCAGGTCCACCCATGGCTGTGCCCCTTTCCAGTCATTAGGGCCTAATGAATTCATTTTAATTGACTGATTTTCTTCTATGAGCTGTAAACTCAGTAAAATCTTATGAAAGTGTTACATGTTGCATTTATATTTTTGTTCAGTATATAACAGCATCGTGCTTGGGCTTTTCTTCCAGAACTTACCGGGTTGAGGTGGCGCTGAGCAGTGTTCATCCTAAACAGAGAACAGCACTGAGAAAAAGGGTGCATCGGAACAGAAGAAAGTAGTGTTGTAGTGCCTCATACAGTATTGTATGATTTGATAAAGTGTATGATGTTAGCTAAGGAGCTGTTTCTTTTAGACAGCCAGACAACGTTGAATCCAACACTGTGTTGCAATGGGAATATAGCAGTCAATACAAACTGAGTACAATGTGCATAAAAAATATTAATGGGTAAAAAATATATATTAAAAAATAAGAATAAATGTAAATCAATCATGTCCTGCAGTCTTAAAGTTATTCATTAATCAATGAGTAGGAATATGGGATTGGTGACCTCATGTACTGTTCAGTTCTAGACTTCGGGAAAACAAATCCACGATTGTATGTAAAAAAGGGCTTTTTGCAGACGTCACGTCGCTAATGGGTTGGACAGACGACTTAGTGAAGACAGCAGCCTCAGCATGCAATCAGGGTATGGGGGAGATAGAAGGGAAGGAGGAGAAGAGAGGAAAACCGTAAGGGAAATGTAGCACCACTGAGCGCCAGAAGGGGAGGACCCCGGGGTGGTGGAATGATGAAAGGGAGAGCTGAAGTCATGCCGGTTATAGAAGTCATGGAGGCTGGTGACAGACAGGCCACAGCAGAGGTTGTGTTATCCTTGAGTGTGTGGGATAAGGCTAATAATACTGTGATAGGGTCAAGGTTAGGAAGCCCCCGCACTCTACAGAAATGTGTGATGTCATCAAGATGCAATTTCAAATCAAATGTATTTGACACACGCGCCGAAGGTTTAGACCTTACCGTGAAATGCTCCCTTACAAGCCCTTAACCAACAAGGAAGTTTTAAAAAAATAGAGTTAAGAAAAAATATTTACTATATGAACTAAAGAAGAAAAAGAAAAAGAAAAAAGTAACATCATAAAATAACAATAATGAGGCTACATTAACTCCATACCGGTACCGAGTCATTGTGCGGGGATACAGGTTAGTCGAGGTCATTTGTAAATGTAGGTAGGGGTAAAGTTTCTATGCATAGCGAGTAGCTGCAGTGTAAAAAAAAGGGGTGGGAATGTCAATGCAAATAGTCCGGGTGGCCATTTGATTAATTGTTCAGCAGTCAAATGGCTTGGGGCTAGAAGCTGTTAAGGTGACATTTGGACCTAAACTTGGCACTCTAGTACCTCTTATAGTGCGGTAGCAGAGAGAAAAGTCTATGACTTGGGTGACTGGAGTCTTTGGCAATTTTTTGGGCCTTCCTCTGACACCGCCTAGTATATAGGTCCTGGATAGCAGGAAGCTTTGTCCCAGTGATGTACTTGGGCTGTACGCACTACCCTCTGCAGTGGCTTACAGTCGGATGCCGAGCATTTGCAATACCAGGAGATAATGCAACTGGTCAGGATGCTCTAGATGGTGCAACTACAGAACTTTTGGAGGATCTGGGGACCCCTGCCAAATATTTTAAGTCTCCTGAGGGTTAAAAGGCATTGTCGGGCCCTTTTCATTACTTTTTTGTGTGTTTGGACTATGATAGTTTGTTGGTGATGTGGACATCAAGGAACTTGAAACTTTCGACCCGCTCCACTACAGCCCCGTCAATGTGAATGGGGTGCGTGTTCAGTCTTTCTTTTCCTGTAGTCCATGATCATCTCATTTGTCTTGCCTACGTTAAGGGAGAGGTTTTTCTCCTGACACAACAATGCCAGATCTCTGACCTCCTCCCTATAGGCTGTCTCTTCATTGTCGGTAATCAGGCCTACCAGTGTTGTGTCATCTGCAAACTTAATGATGGTGTTGGAGTCGTGCTTGGCGACTCCAACAGGGGACTAAGCACACACCCCTGAGGGGCCCCCGTGTTGAGGATCAGCGTGCCAGATGTGTTGTTACCTAACCTTACCATCTGGAGGCGGCCCATCGGGAATTCTAGGATCCAGTTGGAGAGGGAGGTGTTTTTAAAGAATGGTGCCAGATGCATTGTTTGTAACTTATTTTGTACATAATGTGATGCTATTGTCTCTTATGACCAAAAAGAGCTTCTGTATATCAGAACAGCAATTACTGGACAAAGATTTTTTTCTTTAATGAGTCTGACGCAAAGGAAATAATGCTGCTCCCAGACAAGGCCCAAATCCCTGTCATTCGCATGAAGAAAATAACATTTACATTACATTTAAGTCATTTGGCAGATGCTCTTATCCAGAGCGACTTACAAATTGGAGAGCGACTTACAAATTGGGAATACAGGGGCGCATATCAGGGTGCCTTGTGAGAATTAGTCGGCGAGTGGGTAACCCGCCTTTACCATCCGTTCTATTGGCCAACTTGCATTCACTGGAGAATAAACTGAGCTCCGTTCAAGACTATTCTATCAAAGGGACATTAAAAACTGTAATATCTTATGTTTCACCGAGTCGTGACTAAACAATGACACAGACAACATACAGTTGACTGGGTTTTCCATGCATCGGCAGGACAGCTACGTCAGTACATAACAGAACCAACTAATAGCATAGTATAACATTCATTACTGAAAAACATTTCTAATGAAATTTTAGATCTAAATGCATATTCCCATGTAACTGATTGAGATAAAATGGTTGACATGCAGATGTTCAGATGCAATAGAATTTCTCGCAGTACAACACTGACTCCCCATTCAGTCAGATACATAATGTACTAATGTTTCACTGCATACACAAAAGCTGAAATCACAAAGTCACAGTGTCCAAGAAGTACCACAGCAAGTTATTGCAATTGTGAGTAAAAGGGACAAGTTATGTCATTTACGATTAAGACAGTTAGTTTTCCTCATCGGAGGATGATCCATGATAATTCATCATCTTCCGCCTGGTCTTCTGAACCACAATGGAAAATGTCTGCGGAAGGCAGGAAGATCACAGACCAATGGATGTGGGAGGGAGGGATTTACAACAACTACAATCGGTTTCCATGTGCAAAGTCCCATGTACACTACCGTTCAAAAGAAATGTCCTTGTTGTTGAAAAATAATAATAATTGTCCATTAAAATAACATCAAATTGATCAGAAATACAGTGTAGACATTGTTAATGATTTAAATGACTATTGCAGCTGGAAACAGCAGATTTTTTAATGGAATATCTACATAGGTGTACAGAGATCCACGATCAGCAACCATCACTCCTGTGTTCCAATGGCACGTTGTATTAGCTAATCCAAGTGTCAGGATTTGGCCAGGGTTGTTCCAGTTGTTGGTCACTAGATGCCCCCATTGTGCTTTTTGTCCTTATGTTTTTCCCTTGTTCCCCATTATTATTTGCACCTGTGTCTCGTTTTCCCTGAGTGTATTTAAACCCTTAGTTTCCCTCTGTTCTGTGCTCTGTGTTTGTATGTTAGCACCCTGCCCTAGTGTTCTGTGTGCTCTTGTCGATTCCGGGTGACGTTCTTGTGGTATTCTGTTTTTTGTTTTTGTTTATTTTTGGTGAGTTTCTTTTTAGGTCTTTTTGTGTTTTACCTACCACCTTTTGGATTTGCCATTTTTTATTTTAGGATTTTTTCTTTATTAAATACACCGTCTTAAGTACTGCTGTGTCTGCCTCATCTTCTGGGTTCTGCTGTCTATTCGTGGCTCAGTTGGTTAAGTGACTGTTTCTCACTCCGGAGACCCAGGTTCGAAACCGGGTCCTGACAGAAACACAGAGCCAAAAATGAACCCAGAGGCAGCCAGTTCCCAGGACCTTTTGCCACGCTGTCCCACCACCAGGAGACTGTCCAACGCCACGAAGCCGCCCTGGTTCAGCAAGAGGCCTTAATGGCTAGACATTCTCATCTTCTGTCGGAGATGCTGACTTCCATTAAGCAAATATCTGATCGACTTACCCCGGCAACAGTTCCCGTCCCAGTACCTCAAGTTCACGTACCCATGGCAGTTAACCCCCTGGCTGAACCTCGTCTTCCACCTCCCCAACGGTTCTCAGGTGATCCAAGTGCTTGTAAAGGGTTTCTCACTCAATGTTCTCTCTCCTTTGAGCTGCAACCTTCGTCGTTTCCCACCGACCGGTCTAAGATCGCATATATCATCACCCTGCTGTCGGAAAAAGCCCTGGCCTGGGCTACTGCTGTGTGGGATGCCCATAGTTCCTGCTGTGCCAGCTACTCTGCCTTTGCTGAGGAATTCAAACGAGTGTTTCAAGGCCCAAGCAGTGGTTCTGACTCAGCCAAACAGCTCCTGACTCTCCATCAAGGTTGGCGCAGCGTGACGGACTATGCCATCCAGTTCCGCACGGTGGCAGCAGCGAGTGGCTGGAACAACGAGGCGCTCACGGTGTGCTTTCTGAAAGGCCTTTCCGACACTATCCAAGATGAACTGGCCACTCGGGAACCACCGGACAATCTCGAGTCCCTGATCAAGTTGGCCTCACGCATTGACCAGCGTCTGAGAGAGAGAGAACTCAACCGTAGACCTCTAGCCCCTATCAGTCCCAGCTCCGAGTCCCCACCTTTATCATCACTGGCTCCACCGGAACCCATGCAGATTGGACGCATCTCCCAGGCTGAGAGAGACCGCCGGATGAGGGAGCGACGCTGTCTATATTGCGGCAAACCGGGCCATTTCCGTTCCACGTGTCCCGGGCTCCAGGGAAACGCTCTGTCCCGTACAGACCGGGGGGAACTGTAACGGGAAACATAACCTCCTCCCATCCGTCCAACTCCCGTCTGCTCATTCCAGTCACCCTCTCCTGGGACAACCACAAGCTTCACCTTCAAGCATTGGTAGACTCTGGAGCCGCAGGTAACTTCATGGATGGTGTCTGGGCGAAGGAGAATGGCGTTCCCTCTGAACCTCTAAGTGACCCCATGAGGGTTACTACATTGGATGGAAGCCCTTTGGGATCTGGACTTGTCACTCATGTCACTACCTCCTTGAGACTTTCAGTTTCACAACACCAGGAATTGATGAACTTTCATTTGATCTCCTGTTCCGAGTTCCCTCTCGTCCTTGGATACCCCTGGCTTCACAGCCATAACCCTCACATCGACTGGTCTGTGGGCACTATCAAGCAGTGGGGTCCTACGTGCCAAGCTACTTGTATTTTCCAGAATTCCCCGAGTTCTACTCCCAAGTCTTTAGAATCCATCGACCTGACCCGAATTCCCGAGTGTTACCATGACCTCAAACTGGTGTTTAGCAAACAGAGGGCCACCATGCTACCACCCCATAGATCTTACGATTGCCCCATCGACCTGTTTCCGGGCACTTGCCCTCCCAGGGGTCGGATCTTTTCCCTATCTCCACCCGAACGAGCTGCTATGGATACCTACATCAAGGACGCTCTGGAAGCAGGCCTCATGCGTCCATCCACCTCCCCGGCGGGAGCAGGGTTTTTCTTTGTGGCCAAGAAAGACGGTGGGTTACGTCCTTGCATCGACTACCGGGGACTCAATGACATAACCGTCCGTAACCGTTACCCGCTACCCCTTATGGCCACAGCCTTCGAGCTGCTCCAGGAAGCAGTTGTTTTCACTAAGCTTGACCTGCGGAACGCATACCATCTTGTGCGGATCAGACCTGGTGACGAGTGGAAGACCGCTTTCAACACGCCTACTGGTCACTATGAATACTTGGTGATGCCCTTCGGCCTGACCAACGCCCCAGCGGTGTTCCAAGCGCTCATAAACGATGTGCTTAGGGATATGCTTAACATATTTGTGTTCGTTTACTTGGATGACATCCTCATCTTTTCGAGCTCCCTTCAAGAACACACTAAGCATGTCAGACAAGTACTGAAACGCCTCCTGGACAGCCATCTGTACGTTAAGCCGGAAAAATGTGAATTCCATTCATCCCGAGTACAATTCCTGGGATTTGTAGTGGAACCCGGTCGAATCCAAATGGACCCTAGGAAGGTAGGGCGGTAGCGGATTGGCCCACCCCCAAATCCGTTAAGGATGTTCAGCGTTTCCTGGGCTTCACAAACTTTTACCGCAAGTTCATCAAGAACTTCAGTTTGGTGGCAGCTCCTCTCTCAGCTTTAACCAAAGGTGGCAATGCAAGGTTTTTTGGGGAAGAGAAGCTGAGACGGCCTTCCAAGGACTCAAGCAGCGCATCCTCTCTGCTCCCATCCTGATACTACCGACTACGGATGAACCATTTGTGGTGGAGGTAGACGCATCAGAGGTTGGTGTTGGAGCTGTCCTGTCTCAGAGGGGTGAAGACAAGAAGCTTCATCCGTGCGCTTTCTTCTCACACCGGCTTACCCCGACTGAGAGGAACTACGATGTGGGGGATCGTGAACTCCTAGCGGTTAAGATGGCATTGAAGGAATGGAGACACTGGCTCGAGGGGGCTTCTCACCCGTTTCAAGTGCTTACGGACCACAAAAATCTGGAGTATATCCAGCAGGCGAAGCGATTGAACTCTAGACAAGCTAGATGGTCTCTTTTCTTCAATCGATTCCAGTTTATCCTCACCTATCGGCCCGGGTCGAAGAATCTCAAACCGGATGCCCTGTCCCGAGTCTACGCTCCTGCCATTCGAGATGACACGGACATGCCTGTCCTTCCTGCTGCTAAGATTGTGGCTCCGATCTCGTGGCAAGTTGAGGATACCGTGAGACGTGCTCAAGCTAGCGAACCGGACCCTAAAGGAGGCCCTGCCAATCGGTTGTTTGTCCCCAAGGCAGTGAGGACTCAGGTCCTTCTGTGGGGGCACTCCTCTCGCCTCACCTGTCATCCGGGCGTAGGTCGCACCTTGGAGTTCATCCAGCGTAAGTTCTGGTGGCCTACCATAAGAGAAGACGTTGCCACTTTCGTCAATGCCTGCCCCGTGTGCTGCCAGGGCAAATCTTCTCACCTCCGCCCTCAAGGACTCCTTCACCCTTTACCTGTTCCCCACAGACCCTAGTCCCATATCTCATTGGACTTTATTACTGGACTTCCTCCATCCCATGGCAATACTACTATCCTAGTCATAATCGACAGGTTTTCAAAGGCGGCCAGGTTCGTCCCTCTGACTAAGTTACCTTCTGCCAAGGAAACGGCTGAGTTGGTAATTAATCATGTGTTCCGAGTCTTCGGCATTCCTCAAGATGTGGTTTCTGACAGAGGTCCCCAGTTCGCCTCAAGGTTTTGGAAGGCCTTCTGCCAACTCATGGGGGCTTCTGCCAGTCTATCTTCAGGGTACCATCCGGAGTCCAACGGCCAAACAGAGAGGATGAATCAAGAGCTGGAAACCACCCTCCGATGTATGACTCGTGACAACCCGTCCACATGGTCATCCTTTATTGTTTGGGCCGAATACGCGCACAACACCTTGCGCTCCTCCTCCACTGGTATGTCCCCGCACGAGTGTCAGTTTGGCTATGCTCCTCCATTGTTCCCGGACCAGGAGGCAGAAGTCAGAGTGCCTTCAGCCTTGAGGTTCGTCAGACGCTGCCGGCTTATGTGGAGGAAGACCCGTCTTAATCTGATGCGTTCCTCACAGAGGTATCAACAACAAGCCAACAGACGCCGCCGTCCCGGGCCTACCCTGCGCCCGGCCAGAGAGTCTGGCTCTCCACAAGAGACTTACCTCTACGGGTGGAGTCTCGCAAGCTGTCCCAAAAATACATCGGTCCCTTCAAGGTTGCCAGGAGAGTTAACCCAGTTTCTTATCGCCTACACTTACCCAGATCCCTTAAGATTAATCCCACATTTCATGTGTCTTTGTTAAAACCTGTTGTTTTTTCTCCCCTTGTCCCGGCAGACAGACCTCCCCTCCGCCTCGTGTCATTGGAGGCCAGCCGGCTTATACCGTCCACCGGATACTGGATTCCCGCCGGGTGCAGCGGTCCTGGCAGTATCTGGTGGACTGGGAAGGCTACGGTCCTGAGGAGCGCTCCTGGGTTCCTGCCAAAGACATCCTGGACCCTGACCTCATTCGTCAGTTCAGGGTCCTCCACCCTGAGAGAGCTGGTAGGAACGTCAGGAGCCGTTCCTAGGGGGGGGATTCTGTCAGGATTTGGCCAGGGTTGTTCCAGTTGTTGGTCACTAGATGCCCCCATTGTGCTTTTTGTCCTTATGTTTTTCCCTTGTTCCCCATTATTATTTGCACCTGTGTCTCGTTTTCCCTGAGTGTATTTAAACCCTTAGTTTCCTCTGTTCTGTGCTCTGTGTTTGTATGTTAGCACCCTGCCCTAGTGTTCTGTGTGCTCTTGTCGATTCCGGGTGACGTTCTTGTGGTATTCTGTTTTTTGTTTTTGTTTATTTTTGGTGAGTTTCTTTTTAGGTCTTTTTGTGTTTTACCTACCACCTTTTGGATTTGCCATTTTTTATTTTAGGATTTTTTCTTTATTAAATACACCGTCTTAAGTACTGCTGTGTCTGCCTCATCTTCTGGGTTCTGCTGTCTATTCGTGGCTCAGTTGGTTAAGTGACTGTTTCTCACTCCGGAGACCCAGGTTCGAAACCGGGTCCTGACACCAAGTTTATCATTTTAAAAGGCTAATTGATCATTAGAAAACACCTTTGCAATTATGTTAGCACAGCTGGAAACTGTTGTTCTGATTAAATAAGCTATATAACTGGCCTTCTTTAGACTAGTTAATTACCTGGAGCATCAGCATTATGGGTTCGAACACAGGCTCAAAATGGCCAGAAACAAAGACTTTCTTCTAAAACTCGTCAGTCTATTCTTGTTCTGAGAAATGAAGGCTATTCCATGTGAGAAAATGCCAAGCAACTGAAGAGCTCGTACAATGCTGTGTACTACTCCCTCCACAGAACAACTCAAACTGGCTCTAACCAGAATAGAAAGAGGAGTGGGAGGCTCTGGTGCACAACTGAACAAGTGGACAAGTACATTAGAGTGTATAGTTTGAGAAACAGGGGCCTCACAAGTCCTCAACTATCAGCTTCATTAAATAGTACCCGCAAAACAACAGTCTCAACGTCATCAGTGAAGAATCGACTCCGGGACACTAGCTTTCTAACTGGCACCGGCGCAATAAAACCAACCTGACACAGAGCTTCTTCAGATTGAAGACACAGTCAAGAACATTCTTTTCCTCCATATTTAACACCTGTATACAGTAAAACATTTAATCTCTTTCCTCTTCTGAGAAACATCACTGAGTAATACATTCAAAGGGTTATGAGTGGGCAAATAAACTCAGCAAAAAAAAGAAACATCCTCTCACTGTCAACTGCGTATATTTTCAGCAAGCTTAGCATGTGTAAATGTTTGTTTGAACATAACAAGATCCAACAACTGAGACATAAACTGAACAAGTTCCACAGACATGTGACTAACAGAAATTGAATAATGTTTCCCTGAACAAAGAGGGGGTCAAAATCAAAAGTAACAGTTAGTCTCTGGGGTGGCAGTGCAACTCCTCCTCATGGACTGCACCAGATTTGCCAGTTCTTGTTGTGAGATGTTACCCCACTCTTCCACCAAAGCACCTGCAAGTACCCGGACAATTCTGGGGGGAATGGACCTAGCCCTCACCCTCCGATCCAACAGGTCCCAGACGTGCTCAACGGGATAGAAATCCGGGCTATTCGCTGGCCATGGCAGAACACTGATATTCCTGTCTTGCAGGAAATCATGCACAGAACGAGCAGTATGGCTAGTGGCATTGTCATGCTGGAGGGTCATGTCAGGATGAGCCTGCAGGAAGGGTACCACATGAGGGAGGAGGATGTCTTCCCTGTAACGCACAGTGTTGAGATTGCTTGCAATGACAACAAGCTCAGTCCGATGATGCTGTGACACACCACCCCAGACCATGACGGACCTTCCACCTCCAAATCGATCCTGCTCCAGAGTACAGGCCTAGCTCATTTCTTTGACGATAAACGCGAATCCAACCATCACCCCTGGTGAGACAAAACAGCGACTCGTCAGCAAATAGCACTTTTTGCCAGTCCTGTCTGGTCCAGCGCCGGTGGGTTTGTGCCCATAGACGACGCTGTTGCCGGTGATGTCTGGTAAGAACCTGCCTTACAACCGGCCTACAAGCCCTCAGTCCAGCCTCTCGCAGCCTATTGAGGACAGTCTGAGCACTGATGGAGGGATTGTGTGTTCCTGGTGTAACTCGGGTTGTTGTTGTTGCCATCCTATACCTGTACCGCAGGTGTGATGTTCAGATGTACCGTTCCTGTGCCGGTGTTGCTACACGTGGTCTGCCACTGCGAGGACAATCAGCTGTCCGTCCTGTCTCCCTGTAGCACTGTCTTAGGCGTCTCACAGTACGGACATTGCAATTTATTGCCCTGGCCACATCTGCAGTCCTCATGCCTCCTTGCAGCATGCCTAAGGCACGTTCACGCAGATGAGCAGGGACCCTGGGTATCTTTCTTTTGGTGTTTTCCAGAGTCAGTAAAAAGACTTCTTTAGTGACCTAAATTTTCAGAACTGTGACCTTAATTGCCTACTGTCTGTAAGCTGTTAGTGTCTTAACGACTGTTCCACAGGTGCATGTTCATTAATTGTTTATGGTTCATTGAACAAGCTTGGAAAACAATGTTTAAACCCTTTACAATGAAGATCTGTGAAGTTATTTGGATTTTTACAAATCATCTTTGAAAGACAGGGTCCTGAAAAAGAGAAGTTTACATCAACTTGCATGTTCCGCAAGTAGGTGCAACATCAACATATCCAGTTGACAATGACAGAAAGAAATGCTGCCTTTAAAAAAATGTCCATAACAAATGATCCATTGAATGCCACGACTAGATTTGAAAAATGAAGATGGCCGAACTGAAGGGAGAGGAGGGAGTGAAGAGGAGGGGGAGGGAGTCCAGTCAAGTCCAAGCCACTTTCCTTGAGATGGCCTGCTTGAAGCACTCTGGGTCCACGTCTCCTCCAGGCCGCAGAGCTCTCTCCAGGGTCACCAGCACATTCTGGTGACACTCCCTGATGTTGACAGGATACTTGGCCCTCAGCAGCTCATAGGCAGCGATCAGATGCATATTCTGTTTCACCATGAGGTACTGGATGATACAGGTCGGTGCCAGGGAGTGCCCGTCACAACAGTGGACCAGCACACGTTTCCTTATTTCCTTGGACGCCTCGATGCATTCGTTGATGTCCTCTAGGCAGCTCTGCTTTAGGGTGGGGCTGCCCTCGCCCAGCTCGTCCGGCACATCGCAGATGTCCACCTTGAGGCGGGACCAGCTGTGGCGGGCGCCCTGGGAGCAGGTGCAGGGGATAAGGCAGAGGCTGGGGCCAGGGTCCCCTGGCAGACTGCTCATGTCGATGATACTGTCGATGTTGTTGTGGCACAGCATGCGCCCATTGTCCGCAGTGTTCAGATTTCCCACAAAGATGTAGTCCGTCACTTTCGATATGACGGGCACAGAGTACTGGAATTGTTCCTGGCCATTCTGTTTGTGCATGTCTGGGGTGTCTGGAGGACCCACCCTGCCCACTGACCCCACGCCTACCCCGGCCGGACCTGTGGCCGCCCTAATGCTGTAGTTAAGCAGCTTCTTAGAGCCAGAGCAGGAGGGGGGGTTGGAGTCGGACTCTGAGCTGCTGTTCCAGGGAGGTAAGAATAGGGAGAAGCGACCTGTGATCTTGGTGAGGTTCTCCACAGGGCTGGACAGGCCAGGGCTGGAGGCCGTAGTGGAACCAGAGGCACAAAAAAATAAGTCCCTCTCCAGAGAGCTTGTGCTGCCGGCTGCTCCTGCACTGTGGGCCTGCTCCATTTGTAGGAAGACGCAAACAATATCAAACACACACACACACAACACACTGATATAGAGTCCTGCATGGGTTTTTTGGAGCTGCACCCACCCGCGCTGTCCATATCAATTCCGAGCCCCACCCGAGTCCCATCACTTCCGAGTCCCATCAGGACATATTTTTCTCTGCAACCCGACCCACCCACATAGAATTGTTCCGAGAGCCGAGCTATTACCCACCGAATAATTCGCAACACAACAAGCTCCTGGGTTTCTAAAATCAATAATCGATGAATACGGTACATTACAGTAGGGAAAAATAGAATAAAGACGCTCTTCGCCTCTGCTCCTCTCAGCTCTCAAAACAGTGCGCTCTGTGTAGCACGTAGAACGTCACATTGACACAACTCTGATGGCATAGCAACACCACGTGCATAGTGGACCTAAAGTGTTACAATGTAAGTACTACAGCCACCCACATAGCTAACGGCAGTCACTGAGGAGAAAATCCACCAGTATGTGTAGGCCTAACAGACAGGCCTGGGCTTTGAGGTTGTTCTTCCACTCCTGGGTCTCCAGAGCTTTGAAGCGGCCATTGCTGTCTGAGGAGATGGAAAGGCAGAGGGGGCGATGGGCCCTTGGGGGCAACTTGGGGGCAAGGGCCATGGGGACAGGCCGAGGCTCACGGTGCTCAGTCCTACTCATCATCAAATTTGGACAGGAGCCTGAATTACACACACAGGGAAGACATCCAGGTTTTCTGTAACTTTGCACAGTTTCTTAAAAACTATGAGAAAGGCCTCAACAGCATAGTGGATCTCTCATGCAAAAAGACTACTCTGATGATTTTATGTATAGCTTAACCACTGCGTGAACATTGCCATTTCTGTCCTGCTAGAAAGAGTCTGTTACATCAGACCAAATGTTGCTTGCTAAGGGACTAAACATTAACACAGACATCCCTGATTTACAAAGGACAAGGGATGTGTCAAACGTTATTAGTTATGAACCCCATGAACCCTAGGGATGTGCTGTTGCCTAATAAATCAGACTGATACTGTACTAATAATTTTTATACAGTCTGAAACAACCCTTCCAAAAAATGATAGCAGTTTTGAAACTGCAGTAACTGATGTCGAATGTGGTATTTTGGACACAGTAATTGCAGAATAACTACACTTAAGGACTTACATCTGGTGTATTAGAAGCAATTATTGGTTCCATGGTTGTCTTCAAATGATTTATTACACACAGATTAACCATGAAGATTTCCACCTTTCCATGCACTATAATGGGGGACCCTGTTTTCTGCTAACAAGGCCTGCAGTACTGCGGTCGGCCTTCAACTCCTGTGGCTTCAATGGGAGAGGGCATGCGTTCTCCCCTGATACGCATGCATGTACTTCCATCTTGTGTACCTGCCTTAAATCATGAGCAAACATCTTGATTGCCACACACAGAGACCCACGTATCAATGATGTTGCTCTTGCTGCGGGCGTTTCCCTGATCCCTGATTCCCTGATCCACCTCTACGCAGACGACACCATTCTGTATACTTCTGGCCCTTCCTTGGACACTGTGCTATCTAACCTCCAAACGAGCTTCAATGCCATACAACATTCCTTCCGTGGCCTCCAACTGCTCTTAAACGCTAGTAAAACCAAATGCATGCATTTCAACCGTTCGCTGCCTGCACCCGCACGCCCGACTAGAATCACCACCCTGGATGGTTCCGACCTAGAATATGTGGACATCTATAAGTACCTAGGTGTCTGGCTAGACTGTAAACTCTCCTTCCAGACTCATATCAAACATCTCCAATCTAAAATCAAATCTAGAGTTGGCTTTCTATTTCGCAACAAAGCCTCCTTCACTCACGCCGCCAAGCTTACCCTAGTAAAACTGACTATCCTACCGATCCTCGACTTCGGCGATGTCATTTACAAAACAGCTTCCAATACTCTACTCAGCAAACTGGATGCAGTTTATCACAGTGCCATCCGTTTTGTTACTAAAGCACCTTATACCACCCACCACTGCGACCTATATGCTCTAGTCGGCTGGCCCTCGCTACATATTCGTCGCCAGACCCACTGGCTCCAGGTCATCTACAAGTCCATGCTAGGTAAAGCTCCACTTTATCTCAGTTCACTGGTCACGATGGCAACACCCACCCGTAGCACGCACTCCAGCATGTGTACCTCACTGATCATCCCTAAAGCCAACACCTCATTTGGCCGCCTTTCCTTCCAGTTCTCTGCTGCCTGTGACTGGAACGAATTGCAAAAATCGCTGAAGTTGGAGACTTTTATCTCCCTCACCAACTTCATTCATCTGCTCTCTGAGCAGCTAACCGATCGCTGCAGCTGTACATAGTCCATTGGTAAATAGCCCACCCAATGTACCTACCTCATCCCCATACTGTTTTTATTTATTTACTTTTCTGCTCTTTTGCACACCAGTATCTCTACCTGCACATGACCATCTGGTAATTTATCACTCCAGTGTTAATCTGCAAAATTGCAATTATTTGCCTGCCTCCTCATGCCTTTTGCACACAATGTATATAGACTCTTTTTTTCTACTGTGTTTATTGTTTACTTCCATGTGTAACTCTAACTTTATCTTGGCTTGGTCGCAGTTGTAAACGAGAACTTGTTCTCAACTTGCCTACCTGGTTAAATAAAGGTGAAGTAAAAAATACATTAAAATGAGCAAACATCTTGATTGCCACACACAGAGACCCACGGTTTGAAGTCAGTTTAATAAAACTTTTGGTGGATATTTTGTCTCAAATTTCGATGAGCTGAAGGACCCAACCCACTGACAATCGGCAGAGTCATTTCTATGTAAATGTGCATGGCTATGCTGTAAACAAATGGAAAGCGTCACCACATTAGGGACTATATATGCTGTAGCTAATACATAGTCCTAAAACAGATTGTTATCAAACTAAAGGCTAAAACACAACATTTATGATGCAGCGCTCAAGCAGGATTCAACATTGAAATATTACCAGGATAAGAAAGGGTAAAAAAGTCTAATGTTTTCTTACCAGTGGCATATTCTGAGCAAGTGATGGACTGTGTATGCAAACTATCTTGAAGTCTGAATGTGCTGTGAAGATGCTTAGCAACCATTCCTGTGAATGAAGGAACATTGATCTTTGCAGTTCCATCTGTGTCATTTACAATTCATTCATACACAATGACTAGCTAAACAACATTATGTGTGTACATTACTACAAGTGAAACCCTTGATCATGATGACTCTCAGTTCTATTAAATTGCACATAAGAGTCATTGGACAATGACGTCTTCTGTACGGGGGAGTATTGTTAAGAGCCCCGACGCTAGGTCTGAACATTAACACGCATTGCTTGCGGTACGGTTTTGGAAGCATAAGGACCTTTTCTTTCATATCAGCGAGAAATCATTTTCAAAAAGCAAAAGGTTACATTGATACACACCTTTTATAAGGTTAGTGTTCCAACACGGCCACATCTCCATGTTACAGCGCTTGTTTACGGAAGTCAAGACAGACGAAAAAGATAGGCCGCTACCTGTGCTAATTAGCTTTCTA
The DNA here is from genome assembly GCF_036934945.1 of Oncorhynchus masou masou. Lineage (NCBI taxonomy): Eukaryota > Metazoa > Chordata > Actinopteri > Salmoniformes > Salmonidae > Oncorhynchus > Oncorhynchus masou. The sequence goes on along the minus strand of NW_027016561.1, from coordinate 32,005 downwards.
GCATGCTCTGAACACCTTAACTGGGAAGGAAGTGCTGTTCATCAAATGGGTCTGTGCAAAACTGCTACGGTAACTGTATCTTTTTTATTTGAAAGATTTTTCTTGCTGACATGAAAGATAAGGGGCATATCAGCATATGCGATGATTATTGACGTTTCGAGTTGTTAAAACCACATAGGAATTGTAGTTTACACGTAGCCAATTGTGGGCGAATGTAATGACTGAAAATCCTACAAATGGAGGAGTGTTTTTGAGACCTAGTGCAATCCATGAAGAATACCTACCTGTCTTTCCATTCTGTTTGGGAAATACTTTTCCATCAAACAACTTAGGTGACATTAGGCCTTTGTTCCATTTTTCCACGGTTTCCATTTTCTGCCTCCTGGTGAGAGAGACAGATAGATTAACTAAAGAGGATGCTGAGGATCAACATTGGTCTCAACATTTTCCAAAGCTATCCAATATCAGTGTTGATAATGGCAGCTGAAACCCTGTGTCTATTAATCAACATTGTCTAGGTAGCTGGCTAAGTATATTCATTGTCATTGTAGAGAATTTACCTCCCCGCATAAAGATAAAATGAAAGACGAGCAGCAGCAGCATCAGTTGCCTGGATACCCGATGTTGAATTCTACATCTGGCAGAAATTAGCATTTGAATCAGGAAAGTTTCCTCTCACGACCTCTACAAGCCAAAGTGTTGAATAAAATTATATTTTAATGTTCTTTACTGGTTGTCCGTGCAGTTGGTCCTTTTTGCCGGTAGAAATGTGAGACAGTATATCCACAGGAATTAGTGCATTCAGATTTCAATCACCCGAAGCTTGCATAAAACATGTAAACACGTTCACGAGCTCCGCAAGTATGCATGAGTTTTTATATTTATTTTGTGAATGCTGAAAATCTGAACACGTAGCACTACCAGTGCTTTGAAAAGTTGATGTAATTCTACATTCCTGTGGATATAATGTCTCACATTCCTACCGTCAAAAGGACCAACCGCATGGGCAACCAGTCAAGTATATTAAAAGATAATTTTCTTCAACATTCTGGTTTGAAGAGCTCGTGAGAGGAAACTAAAAAAAAAAGCTCAATATTGGCTGAATTAGATGTATCCAAATGTAATAAATGATTATTTGATAAAATAATCAAACATAAAACATTAAACAGCCTAAAGTAATCCAGCTTGACCAATTGGTTTGGTATAAATCTGCTGGGCTGGGGAAATTAGGCAAACTCAATTTCATAGACGAGGCTATGGATGCAAGGGACTGGCAGCCCATGAGAATGACATGATATTTGTTTTAAACATATTTTGAAGCTATGTGTGTGTTTTTAAAGACCTCAGATAACAAAAACATTGTATAAAACAACCTTATATTTTGTGTTAGGATAGAGTAGGCTCATAGCATTTTTATATTATTCAAGAATCAGATGAGCATATCATTACATTAAATGTCGATTGAACAGCATATTATCACCGATCTGTTCCTTTAATCAGTTGCATTCCTAATTCGCATTCAAAAATGTTTAAACACTCACCATGTGTAGTGGTAGCCTATGAATTAGTTGGATTCTCGTCTCTGAAATGACAAGGGATCCTTCTTATCATGCACTGGTTGAAATCTGCAAGAAGCAAATCCTCACTAAGAGCAATCATTCACTTAGGAGGCAATGATTTCAAGGCACGCTTTAATTGGACAGCTTAGCAGCACTCCAGGTATCCTGGAAACGCTAGTCCTACGCTTCACAGGAAGCGGCGCAGGTCCTAATCCAGGCACTTGTCATCTCCCGTCTGGATTACTGCAACTCGCTGTTGGCTGGGCTCCCTGCCTGTGCCATTAAACCCCTACAACTCATCCAGAACGCCGCAGCCCGTCTGGTGTTCAACCTTCCCAAGTTCTCTCACGTCACCCCGCTCCTCCGCTCTCTCCACTGGCTTCCAGTTGAAGCTCGCATCCGCTACAAGACCATGGTGCTTGCCTACGGATCTGTGAGGGGAACGGCACCGCAGTACCTCCAGGCTCTGATCAGGCCCTACACCCAAGCAAGGGCACTGCGTTCATCCACCTCTGGCCTGCTCGCCTCCCTACCATTGAGGAAGTACAGTTCCCGCTCAGCCCAGTCAAAACTGTTCGCTGCTCTGGCCCCCCAATGGTGGAACAAACTCCCTCACGACGCCAGGACAGCGGAGTCAATCACCACCTTCCGGAGACACCTGAAACCCCACCTCTTCAAGGAATACCTAGGATAGGATAAGTAATCCTTCTCACCACCCCCCCTTAATGATTTAGATGCACTATTGTAAAGTGGCTGTTCCACTGGATGTCAAAAGGTGAATTCACCAATTTGTAAGTCGCTCTGGATAAGAGCGTCTGCTAAATGACTTAAATGTAATGTAAATGTCATCCTGCTGTATACCGAGGAGCTGAGCACATAGCCCGTAGAGATATAATAGATATAATAGCCTATGGAGGACAGAGGGAACTCGAGCGATAGGGTGTGGGATAGGGAGAGAGTACAGGCCAGATGTTGTAATTACGTCCTTGAAACCAGTGGAGGCTGCTAAGGGGAGGACGGCTCATAATAATGGCTGGAACGGGTTGAATGCAATGGAAACCATGTGCTCGATGTATTTGATACCAATAGGTCAACTCAAAAGGTATTTATTGTATTAATGACAGAAGAGTCCGTCAGCATTGTGTCATACTGCACATTTACTGACACATATCATGACTGAGGTGCCGTTGTGAAATGTCCAGGGCATTTGCGGTGTCGGTGTGAACGAAGTGTTGGTGCAGTGTTGGACGCTTATGATTGCATGAAGACAGACACACAACATCAACAGAATGGGTGGGCATATTTTACATTTCAAAGAGCCTCCTTAATCTCCTCGGCTCTTCATTTTCAGGTGCATGATGTGCGTTGATAAGAACATCGCCAGCCGAACAGGGAAGGCCCCACCTGCCTGTTGTCAAGACACCTGCCCCCCAAAGGCCTTTCTCTCTCCACCCTCGCCAGTTACAAAAACATTGACAACAAACAGACTTCAAAGACATTGAGCGTGCAGCGTGGCTTGGGCAACTAACTCCAACATTATGAATTAGATGGAGCCCCATTGACAGATAATGTGCTTGTTTTCTGTCCATTGGCCTCATGTCAAATGGCTCTTGGTGTCATGTGATGTATCTGATACTTTACCAGTGAGTATGCCATCCATGGTTCATTGATTAGGCCCGTAGTCACGATCAGAAAACAGAGGTTTCATGGTTCTTTGATGTAACTGTGCCCAGCCTTTGGGAGGCTTACCACAGGCCAGGTCACCCAACGGGAGGCCATGTGTCAAAGGACCGTGAACATGGATGGGCCAGAGCGGATCAGAAAAAGGATCAGAGCTGACTGAATAGACAGAAAAACCTTTGGTTTTGGCTCTGATGCTGGATCACTTAGATACTCAGGTTCTGGGAACACATCTGCAGTTCTGCACTCACACACACTTGTTATCCATTCATCTCTTTCCAGAAAGTAGCAACAATTCACCAGAATCATTCAGAGGATTCAGAAAAAAAATCGATTTGATATCCAACGAACCCTTTGAAATGTAAACGGTAGAAACTCCATTTGATTTCCAATAAAAAAACATTTGGAAATTGAGGACATTTTCTTTAAATCCTTATATTTCCTCTTTTTTTTACTAGGCAAGTCAGTTAAGAACAAATTCTAATTTTCAATGATGGCCTAGGAACAGTGGGTTAACTGCCTGTTCAGGGGCAGAACAACAGATTTGTACCTTGTCAGCTTGGGGATTTGAACTTGCAACCTTTCGGTTACTAGTCCAACACTCTAAACACTAGGCTACCCTGCCACCCCAGTCATTCCTTCTTCTTTGACTTCGACTGTCCGACCGACTCTGTGAATCCTAGCATGACTACAATCAGGGTCAAATAAAGTACCGTCATTTAAAGTCAAAACCTTTCTGAGTTACACCCAAGCTTTCATATTTGTTGCAATATTGCAAAATGTGTTTCAATATTATTTGTATTGAGGATATGTCTGACCACATGCCCTCAAATTATAAAATAAATGTATTTACTTATGTCATACCATTTAATGTGTTTACACCAGACTACCGGTGAGAGATGTAAGCAATATCCCAGTGATGACACTGAGACAAAGTCGGTATTAACATTATAAACCATCTCTGGCTGAGACTCCAAGCCCTTGATCTGTTGTTTTCATCCCTGTTAATGAGGTATCATAAGGTCCTATAGGCTGACACTGCTGTGGCTCCCTGATTTCCCATTGGCCCAACCCTGTGTCACTTGGGAGAGAGGAGCCTGCTGAACTTAGGTTAATTGAGCCACGGTAAGGCACATGATATTATCACCTGAAATTCAATCAGACACAGTCAATTAGACGGTTGTGGAAATGAGAAGCCATACATGGATTTATTGCATATTTCCATCAATTAAGAGTGTACATACAACATGTAAAGTATTTGTCCGTTGTTTCATGAGCTGAAATCAAAGATCCCAGAAATGTTCCATATGCACAAAAATCTTGCTTCTCTCAAATTTTGTGCACACGTCTTTACATCCCTGTTTGTAATAATTTCTCCTTTTTTCCAAGATAATCCATCTACCTGACAAGTGTGGCATATCAAGAAGCTGATTAAACAGCTGCATCTTGTGCTGGGGACAATAAAAGGCCATTCTAGAATGTGCAGTTTTGTCACACAACACAATGCCACAAAATTTGAGGGAGCGTGCAATTGGCATGCTGACTGCAGGAATGTCCACCAGAGTTGTTGCCAGAGAATTTTATGTAAATTTCTCTACCATAAGTTTTTTGGCGGTACATTCAACTGGCCTCACAACCGCAGACCTGGTGTAACGCACCAGCCCAGGACCTCCATACATTCGGCTGCTTTACCTGCGGGATCATCGGAGTCCAGCCACCAGGACAGCTGATGAATAATAAAGCCCTTTTGTTGGGAAAAACTAATCTGATTGGCTGGGCCTGACTTCCCAGCGTGTGTGCCTCGCTCCCAAGTGGGTGGGCCTACAGTATGCTCTCCCAGGCCATGGAGTCTTTTTGTATGCTAGTCGTACTGTCTGTGCAGCATTTAGGTTTGACTGTAATGCTATATTCAACTTGAGTATAAAACCAATAAACAATGGGCTACATAGAAAATAGATAGGTCCAGTTAAGAATAGGAAAATAATCTATCACGTATGTATTTCATAACATGTCTATAAAAATTGCAACTATTTAAATCTGGATGTCCAGCATGCATATTGGATTATTTTATCAGCGTTTAAAAGTGCTCGAGCCTCCAAGCTGCTATTAGCTAAGTGAAGCAGAGGACGGAAGTTGGTTATTTCTAGCCTCTTCCCATGGTCGCTGGAGTGCCATGATTCTGGAAAGCAAGTCTAAGTTTTCTCAAAAGTTCTTATTAATGAAGGGGATCCTGACTGAGTGTTTGAGTTCGAGAATGGAGTCCACCTGTTCACTGGAAAACAGGTTGTGCCACTGGGCCACAGGCTTACGGGGGTTGGACAGCATGTCTGCCCAGTGCCTCTGCTGGTTCCCTGTAGCATCACAACCCAGGAAGATCTTCCCAATAGCATCGTTCCTGGTAAACTTGTCATGGTCCCACACGGAAATCACCAGCTGAAGCCTCTGGAGGGAGCAATAGCAGACAACAGTCACTGCAAACTGTACTACATAGGAGGTCCCATTACCTTTTTGTTTAAAGGGGCAATCAGCAGTACAAACAATATTGGTTTTGGTTAACAGCTGAGGAATGGGGTTGAAAATATATAACCACTCTCAAATTTATAGACAGAGCTATGGATGCAAGGACTGACCATCCAATATACCAAAATGATAGTTTAACCATGCTTTGATGCTATACAGTGTTTGTTTACAATTAAATCGTTTACAAATTGTGAAGTAAAACAAGCTTATACACTGTGTACAAAACATTACGAACACCTGGTCTTTCCGTGACATATACTGACCAGGTGAATCCAGGTTTAAGTGTGTAAAGAAGTGCAACGCTGCTAGTTTTTTAAAACAGTTTCACGTGTGTATCACGAATGGTCCACTACCCAAAGGACATCCAGCCAACTTGACACAAGTGTGGGAAGCATTGGAGTAAACATGGGCCAGCATCACTATGGAACGCTTTCGACACCTTGTAGAGTTCATGCCCTGATTAATTGAGGCTGTTCTGAGGGAAAAAGGGGGTGAAACTCAATACTCATATTTTGTTTACTCATTGTATTTTGGGTTCTGATGGGGTACAACAGTGGAACTCAGCTCAAGGCATTTTTATGTTATATTCTTTAAAAATGTATTTGTTTATATCGCACTGTAAAGGGGTTGCTGTTAATTTGACAGTAATTTACAGGCAGCTCAGTGGCAAGTAAAATTCTATATTTCATATTACAATACACCTACTCTACTATAAATAAATAATCAAACCAAGTACTGTGATAGACATACGGCACAATACTGTAAATTTGACTGTACTTTACTGTAGAAAAAAGTACATGTTACCGTAATCTGAAGGAATGAAAGAATGAATGAAATTCATTGAAGGGAGGGGTTTGTATTTCACAGTATTTTACTGTAATTGTAAGGGATTGGTACAAGCAGGTTGGTTGCTAGGTAAAGTGTTAAACATTGCAGCATATTAATGAATGTTTGTGTTTTATATCACTTGTACTTCCAGAGGCCTTAAAGGTAGGTGTGGAAACACTTTGTTGCTTTTATGAATTTTGTCTTGCTGCTTTTTGCTCTATGTTGCTCTGTCTGTATGCTACGTCTTGCTTGTCCTATGTTGCTATGTCTTGCTTGTTCTATGTTGCTATTGTCTATATTGTCATTGTTTTTAATAACCTGCCCAGGGACTGCGGTTGAAAATTAGCCAGCTGGCTAAAACCGGCACTTTAACTGAAACGTTGATTAATGTGCACGATCCCTGTAAAAATAAAAATAAACTCAAACTCGAACTCAAACAGTGCAGTCAAACACTTTTTCTGTGTTTTGTATATATTTCCTAACTAGGTTGGAATAATACTGTGAAATCGTGAAAATTATGATGATGCCCTTTTAGTGTAAAACCTGATTGAAAAGACCAGCCAGAAAATTTCCACTTGTTTTGGTGGGAGGGAGTTTTGTCTTGCATAGTGACATCACCAGGTGGTAAATAAGTTGATAGACCAATAAGAAACAAAGTTCCAAACCCCTCTGGCAATAACAGCTGGTTTTCAGTTTTCCACTCCCCACTCAGGCCACTCCCAGACAGTTCTCGCATAATTCTTGCTTGAGAAATTGCTATTTGCTAAGAAGCTATTGTTCTGTCTTTTTTTACCATTTTAATTTTTAACAATCACAGTAAGGCACACAATTGTTTCCCAGAAATGATTTGATATTGACATAAAAACAGATGGATTGGACCTTTTATAGGCTTCCAAAATGCAGTTGCAGTTACTGCAAAACGGACCAAAAGGAAATGACAAAATGCTCAAACACTTAAAGAGCAACTGAAGGCAATAACGGCCTATGTGGCAATAATATTAGTCAGCAACATTTATTCTAGTGTGACAATATACCACAAAGTGTAAATAGGATAATTTTGGTCATAAAGTCAGTATCGTCTAAAATACAGATTTTTGAGATAATTTGAAAAAAAGTGTATGTCACGGAATGAGGGGTACCGGTCAAACCACAATGTGTTACGACAGGAAAAACTAAATGTCACCATACGTTATTCAGTGGTGTTTTCCTTGGGTTTCATTTATTTCAGTCGTGCCCACATGCCCATAGCTGGCAGCACCTAAGTAATCGTCAATTCGGAGCGCAGCTGCACCAGTCCCGATCATGAATGCCCATGGTCAATTTGGTTTGACATTCAATATCCCTATGGGTAAGTTAGGGACCACAGGAGGCTGTTGATGGGAGGACTGCTCATAATAATGGCTGGAATGTAGTGAAGGGAATGGTATCAAACACATGGAAACCATGTGTTTGATGAGTTCGATACCATTCCATTGACTCCATTCCAGCCATTACTATGAGCCCGTCCTCCCCATTTAAGGTACCACCAACCTCCTGTGTTAGTCAGTCAACTATCCCCACAGATAGGCAATCCAAAGTCAAACCAATTTTTCCACAGGTCGCACACCAGCCGGCTAAAGAAGTTGGCTAGTTTGCTAGCTAGTCTAGGCTACTTCCAAACACAAGACCTGGTTAAACTGTTTCAAGTTATCTGGAAGTGTGAGTGACTGTAACTGTGCACTGTTTTGCAGAGTGAAAGAACAGACGCTTGTCACGAGATACCCACATCAGAGATACACATATCAAAGCACTCCTCCAAGACACAAATCTCGTTCTCAGTCGAATTACATAATGAGGAGAATTGAAACCGAGGCTCAAACAGGAAGTTCAGCCCCCTTTTAAGGTTTAAGACTTGCTGCAACTCCAATCTGACCCCTATACATTAGAAATTGATGGGGCACCATAACCACATATGAGCAGAATTGGTACAGCATTCTCACTTATGGGTGCAAGAGGTTAGCCTCTTACAAGGCACAACTCAAAATAGAATAATGAGCCAGAAACAGCAATACCATGCACCCACTGGTGGTCAAAAGGTTTTTGACCCTCCAAAGGTACAGTACAGTACTGTATTCTATGGGGTGGAATGGAATTCCATTCTAAATACAGCAATTATGTCCCAGCCTATAACATTTTCCCACAATGCACCATCATTTACAGTATGCTTCGGTAAAACGTTTCTGAGTATTTAACTGTTGATAATACCATAAATTACCGTATAAATGAGAGCCAAAAATGCCTCATCTTAGCCATATTCTGAGATACGATCATACTTACTTGAATTTGTTCAAATGACACCACAAATGTAAAAGATTCGTTGAAGTAGGGATTTTGTGTGCACTTTTTAACAGATGTCTTCTTTCTCTTCCACTTCTTCTTGTCCAGAGCTAGCTGTACTTTTACATAGGGATCTACAGTGTACATGAATGACAGTAGAATGTAGTTTGAGCATCCAGTATTATTTGTAATAATCGAAACTGGCCACAATAATCCTGTAGTATTATTTGTAATATTCATAATTTAGCCTGGAATCCAGACCTGTTTTGTAACAGTCCACTCCTTGTTACTCCATGTTATATGTTTGGCATGTGACGATTTGTACAAGGAGTGGAATTTCAGCACAAAACCGGTCTGGATTCCAGGCTAATCATAACTCTTCACAAAAACAACCATTCAGTCTTCCTCTCAGAGAGCCAGGGCTTGGACCTACCTGATGAGCCCCCTAAATCCATACTCTTTAGGTTCTTGGCCTCCAGGATGACAACAGTCAGTTTGCTGGTGGTCGGGACGTAACGCAATGAGAAGCAGATCTCCCCCAGAATGATATCCTGTAATCACAGAAGGTAACCAGAAACAATATGAACAACCAGGTGGAAATACAGTATGTAAGCCAATATTATCTCAAGGAAAATTAGGTTGAGGTAGACTACAATTACACATCTTGCTTCCTGTATTTGTATCAGCATTATGACCGGTCCAAAAATCAAGTCACATCCTAACCTCAGACTTGGAGGGTTCACTAAGGTTTTTCCACTCCTCGATCACATGATTCCAGTCGATGGTTCCGAGCTGCAGCCTCAGCTCCCCGATGATGTCATGTTTGGAGAACCTATCGAAGTCGAACACCTTCATGACTAGGGTGGACTCATTGAGCTCAGCTTTGTCAATCTGGACACAAGACAGTCAGATGAGATTGAAGAGTGGGGCAGAGACACAGACTCACTAACATTGTGTATGAAACAATAGCCTGGCTAAAAATCTCTTAAACATATAAAACATACAATAGGAATATCAATATAATACCTCAAATGTGAAGTGTTCATTGAAAATGGGGTTAAGGGTTTTCCTGTAGACCTTAGTCTCGAATGTCTTTGACTTGTTGGGGGTGATGTAGACTTTAACATAGGGGTCAGAGGTGCCTCCCAGGTCCATAGCTGGCAGTGCTGCAGCCTGTTTAATCCCCACTGTCAGCTGCAGGGGATGAGTGATGGCAGGAGAGTCAAAGACAGTAGGGGAAGATAAAGGGCCACACACACATGCAAGATCACTGTAAGTCCAATTGCTCTACGGTATAAACATAAAGACACATTGAAGTCTACCTTTCCAACAAGCCAGTTCATCAAATTTATGCCCTGTTAAGGCTGCCCCGGTCAATTGTAAATACTGTTATTGTAAAGTGGAAACCTCTAGGAGCAACAACGGGACAGCCGTTGAAGTGGTAGGCCACACAAGCTCATAGAACGGGAATGCTGAGTGCTGAAGCGTATAAAAATTGTCTGTCCTCGGTTGCAACACTCACTACCAACTTCCAAACTGCTTCTGGAAGCAATGTCAGCACATGAACTGTTAATCACAAGCTTCATGAAATGGGTTTCCATGGCAAAGAAGCCACACACAAGCCTAAGATCACGATGAGCAATGCCAAGCGTTGATTCTCTGCGAGAACGCATTCTCTGCAAGCCAGGCCTAATCTCCCAACATCAGTGACTGACCTCACTAATGCGCTTGTGGCTGAATGGAAGCAAGTTCCCGCAGCAATGTTTCAGCATCTAGTGGAAAGCCTTCCCAGAAGAGCAAAGGCTGTTATAGCAAAAAAGTGGGGACTAAGTCCAAATTATTGCCCATGATTTTGGAATGAGATGTTGGCTTGTGTTGTTTTGATAAAGTTACAAGTTCAAAAGACTAACTAACCTCTTGTGCCTTGTATTCCAGAGAGTAGAGTAGTCTTCCACGGTTTTTAGCTGAGCCGTAGTTTGCATCATCCGAGGGAGGTTGGACCTGCCCATCAAGAACACTGTCATAGCTCGAACCAGCCAATCACATTCATCGGCTACACAATCCCTCAAGCAGTGGCCCATCCTAACATACAGTGCCAGTAAAAGGTTTGGATACACCTACGCATTCAAGGGTTTTTCTTTATTTGTCCTGTTTCCTACATTGTAGAATAAAAGTGAAGACATATGAAACTATGAAATAACACATAGGGAATAATGTAGTAAGCAAAATCATGTAGTAAGACTTGAACAAATCAAAATAGATTTTATATTTGACCTTCAAAGTAGCCACCCTTTGCCTTGATGACAGCTTAGCACACTATTGGCATTCTCTTAACCAGCTTCATGAGGAAGTTACCTGGAATGCATTTCAATTAACAGGTGTGCCTTTTTAAAGGGAATTTGTGGAATTTCTTTCCTTCTTAATACATTTGAGCCAATCAGTTGTGTTGTGACAAGGTAGGGGTGGTGTACAGAAGATTGCCCTATTTGGTAAAAGACCAAGTCCATATTATGGCAAGAGTAGCTCAACTAGGCAAAGAGAAACGACAGTCTATCATTACTTTAAGACATGAAAGTCACTCGCAAAGACCGTCAAGCACTATGATGAAACTGGCTCTCATGAGGACCGCCACAGGAAAGAAAGACTCAGAGTTACCTCTGCTGCAGAGGATAAGTTCATTAGACTTAACTCCACCTCAGATTGCAGCCCTTACTTCACAGAGTTCAAGTAACATTCACATCTCAACATCAACTGTTCAAAGGAGACTTCATGATCGAATTGCTGCAAAGGAACCACTACTAAAGGACACCAATAAGAAGAAGAGACTTGCTTAGGCCAATAAGCACGAACAATGGACATTAGACCAGTGGAAATCTGTCATTTGGTCTGATAAATCTACATTTGATATTTTTGGATAATATCCGCAAGTGTGGTTCCCACCGTGAAGCATGGAGGAGGAGGTGTGATGGTGTAGGGGGTGCTTTGTTGGTGACACTGTCTGTGATTTATTTAGAATTCAAGGCACACTTAACCAGCATGGCTACCACAGCATTCTGCAGCGATACACCATCCTATCAGTGTCACGCCCTGGTTGATATATATTGTGTTTGTCTTTATTTTTTTGGTCAGGCCAGGGTGTGACATGGGTTTATTGTGGTGTGTTTTGTCTTGGGGTTTTGTTAGGTATTGGGTGTGTGGTTTAGTGGGGGTATCTAGCATAGTCCATGGCTGTCTGGAGTGGTTCTCAATCCGAGGCAGGTGTTTATCATCGTCTCTGATTGGGAACCATATTTAGGCAGCCATATTCTTTGAGTATTTCGTGGGTGATTGTTCCTGTCTCTGTGTTTGTTGTCACCAGATAGGCTGTATAGATTTTTCACAGTCCGTTTGTTGTTTTTGTATTTGTTCGTTTTCATCGTTATTAAACATGTCTCAAAAATACCACATTGGATTTTGGTCCGCTTCTCCTTCACCAGACGAGAACCGTTACAATCTGGTTTGCGCTTAGTGGGACTATCATTTGTTTTCAAGAGGACAATGACCTAAAACACACATCCAGGCTGTGTAAGGGCTATTTGACCAAGAAGGAGAGTGATGGTGTAGCATCAGATGACCTGGTCTCCACAATCACCCAAACTCAACCCAATTGCTTTAGGATGAGTTGGACCGCAGAATGAAGGAAAAGCAGCCAAGAAGTGCGCAGCATATGTGGGAACTCCTTCAAGACTGTTGAAAAAACATTCCTCATGAAGCTGTCTGAGAGAATGCCAAGAGTGTGCAAAGCTGTCATCAAGGCAAAGGGTGGATACTTTGAAGAATCTAAAATATACAGTATTTTGATGTGTTTAATACTTTTTTGGATACTACATGATTCCATATGTGTTATTTCATAGTTTTGATGCCTTCACTATTATTCTACAATGTAGAAAATAGTGAAAAAAATAAAGAGAAACTCTTGAATGAGTAGAACCTTTGACTGGTACTGTACATAAGGAGCTAAGGCTACACCTCTACTTCACTCCTCCACAACGGCGACCAATCCAAGCAAGAAGAAATGGATAGAATGGAGCAGACGCTCTGAGTTATCCCACAAAGACCAAGCTAGTACTACTACTACCTTTACTTACTAGCGATGTAGTCGTAGAACCAGTCACCCCTTGTAGATTGATCTGATGGTCCGGGTTGTTCTTTCTCTTTTTCTTGCTCTTGCAGCAGTATTTCACAAAGACCCAAATAATACACACCAAAAACAGCAAGACGATGACGGCAAAGATGGTGTAAATGGCCCATCTTGGCACTGCGTGAGATAGAAAAAGACAGCAGTTTGTCTCATTATGACACACTTCTGAAGCATGAGGCAAGAGCACAGCTAGCAAGATTAAGGAGAGATCGACTTGTAACGAGTTGAAATGGAGAGCTTTTTGAAAACATTTGCCTGCATTTATTTGACAGCAGCAGCCCCTAGCTGCCAAGTCCTGGGAGTCAGTGTAGTCAAGTAGTCTCACACATCTGAATCATGCAGCAAAGAGCACAGCCAGCAGGAGATATGAACGTATATAACAAGTGAAAATTGAGAGCTAAAAAATGTGCACTTGAAGTGGAATTTGGAATTAGATATGTCACATAGGAACAGGTGCCCAGGCAGGCAGGCTGCTCTACTCATCTATGTCTGTTGAAAGTGGGACAGATGGGGGGCAGCGTAGGGGTGCCCACTCATGACAGAGTGTGTGTGAAGGGGGAGTGTCAGAAGAAGAGAGGGGGTGGAAAGATAGATGGAGGGAGAGATGTGGTGGGGGTGGGGTAGTGGTGGAAGAGGTGTGGGCAGTTAGGTGGTTACTTACAGTGAATCTTGTGCAGCAGCGGCGTTAGTGGGGCTGGCAGTAGCTTTGTTATTAAGTCGCGGTAGGGGTTATTTTGCCATTTGCTAATGGGGTTTAAGGAAACATGGTACATGTATAGGGTGAATAGCTGAGACCTAGAATCAAAAGGAAACAGCAAAAACAGGATATGAGGAAAAGCAATTTGGGTAATTCATAGCTCAGGTTGTTACTGTGTCTGCTGACAGCAACTGCAACTTTAACACAGCTATTGGACTGTTGCTCCACAGCAGCCTCTTCTGGTTACTTAAAGCACTAATCATTTTCATAGCTTTGATGTTGAAACTATTTTCAAACTCAAGTTAAGCCCCCACCCATTCTTTCTTAACATCCATTCTTTAAAAACATTGTGCCTCTGCTTGCAAAAACTTGGTTGCCGTGACAGAGAGCGGCTACTTAGCCATAACAATTGTTAAACAACTGCAGAGTTGAGTGCTGACAGCTCCACACAGGCAGTAGCCCATCAACAAAGGGTGTGCTGCACACCCTGATAACATTATGTGAGACAAAATGGCCATAGCACAGGGAATTACTTTTCTTTACATGTACACGGCAAATTGGCCAGAATTACCTCGTGTTGATTCTTCAGTGTAACATTTCTAGATTTGATTCAGGAGTTAAATTAACAATGTAAGTTTTAAATTAACACTCATTGGTGTTAACCCCCGTGTTGGTGTTAACAACCAGTGTTGAACCAAAACCACACCCATCAGTATCATATATCCCAGAATGCTCTTTTGTGGGTTGATTTTTCAAATTGTTTGTTTCAATATCTATGTTTTTGCAGGGACATAGATTGATTGATAAACCAATGTGCTACTTAATTTATTGCACCATTACTAAAATGGTTGTTCCAGTTTAGATGCTTTTGGTAGTCTCATATCTTAGTCTTCCTGGCCCTGGCAATCATTCTGAATGCAGGTTGCGGGTGAATAAAAATTCTAAATGTTGGATACCCCACACTGGCCAGCATAATGTGACTTGCAGACCTGATGTGGCCTGTAAACCATGAGTTTGAGGTTAAAACTAGGTTAAAATTAGGCCCTCAAAATAAGGCCTTATGAAATACATATTATATTGTTTTAAGGAATTACATTTTAATGACAACATATTCACTTAGGATCTCACTTGGTGAAGTCCACACAACTGAAACTGAATGAATGCAGCAAACATGTCTCCTTCAGTAAACAATACAGTCATGGGTGGTAACTCTACAATTAATTGAAAAGCACTTTGGGAAATATGCAAATAAGGCTTTAAACTAAGCAGTGGTTTAATTTAACACTGAAAAGTGTGGACCCGTATAGACACTGGAACAGTGTTAAATGTAATACTCTCAGTGTTTATTTAACCCTGGAGAATTTGCCGTGCAGTAAATACAGTTCACATTATTTGAGCGTTAGAACAAAAGTAGAAAGACAAAGTACCACAAGAGCTTGTCTCACAAGAGCTTGAGTCTTTGTTCCCATGAACACAACCAACAACCATACAATATGCCAAAAAAACACATTATCAATAGATACCTATATTCTGACAGAATCAACTTTTACAATATAGGAAAAGGAATATGTAAGCACAGAGTTAACACTCACTTTCAGGACCAGTGCAGTTTGTATCCTTATTACCGTAGCCTACTTGAAGACTGTATTACTCTATCCTTCCTCCATGCAGTTCTCCAGCAACAGGGAGTTACAGGATAACAACAAATGAGCGGAAGGAAGTCACATTGCCCTGAAAGTCTGAAAGTGGCTGGACCAGCCCATAAACGTTCTGTATGAAGTGATGTTCAGTGCGAAGAAACGTGAATAAATGGGGAAGATAAATATTATACCATTATGCATTTTGCCTAGTTCATCGCTAAGTAGATAAAGGCCAACTTAGTTAGGCTGTAGCCTTTAATATTGTTCCAACTACAGTATCACAGTTTCATTTAGAATTAAAATGTTGAGTAACCTATGTTTCAGGTGTGCGTATTACTAGTATTAAACAACACAATAAGCTGTGTATTCTGGTTTAAACACATCTTTCTGTAGTGTTTAAGTACTCAATCTTGTGCCATACAGTGTTTGCACATTACAAACACACATTTAGGTAATCTATTGACAGAGTTGATGCATGTGTCAGTATACCTAATGAGTAACACGACAAAGACGTTTCCAGAATGAACCACCCATGGTTTTGACTATATTACTCAAAAAAATTATGTCTGTTAGACAGTCACGTGATAAGCACATTTTGGAGAGGTTTGAGTGGGTTTCTTTTAAATGGGTAAATATTACACTGGTATATTGCTTGACTTAACTTTTTGTGCAATAATAACAGATACGTTTGTTTCCAGAACTTGTTATTCCAATGATGTGTGCTGATCCCAATCATCCCTTCCCTCTATTTTGTTACAACTTGTAGATAGGTACGGTAGGAAACCAGTGGAGGCTGATGGGAGGAGCTACAGGAGGACGGGCTCATTGTAATGACTGGAATGGAATCGACGGAACGGTATCAAACACGTCAAACATTCCGTTCGATTTATTCTATTCCAGCCATTTCAATGAGCCGGTCCTCCTGTAACTCCTCACACCAGCCTCCACTGTAGGACGTATGTATGCTTGATGTATGACCTAACACATGTAACAGAGGCAGTGACTACAACAACTCATGTACACACAGTGACACCACACAATGTGTGTGTGTGTGTGTGTGTGTGTGTGTGTGTGTGTGTGTGTGTGTGTGTGTGTGTGTGTGTGTGTGTCACACAACATTGGAATGCTTTGCTCCATCTCAGGATTAGAAGAGGAGAGACATTCGATTGACTAAGATATAGAGCAATAGTCTGGAAATGTTTTATACACATGGGGTAATAGCATAGTATCAAATAACATCTTGGAGGGAAAGCAAGAGTAAACAGAAGCATTTTCATTTACATATGAATTAGCATAAACAACGGTTCTGTTACACCACTGTGCAAAGTGACAACTGTCCGTCCCTCCATGAGTGAATAGTCACCTCTCCTATCATCTCATTAACTATATTTATCCCATTACGTTCCTGTATTCAAATTACACACATCTGACTACTTTGTATTTATGCTGCAAGTTTTTTTGAGTCCTCTTGGTTTTTATAAATATGCAATTTATAAATATGGTTGCCATGACAAATAAACAACATAATCTCAATTTGTGGAGTTCCGCTAGTCCTACTACTCCTGTACAGCAGGTGGCAGTATTGGATAAATATCTGAGATGGGTTTTTTTTACGGAAAAACATTGTAGAAAGGGAGGGCAATTTTACGGTACTCGCTTCGGCACTCGCAGGCACTCTTAGGCTACTGGTTTCAAATGGTTCTTTATTCTGCATAATCTGTTCAACATATTTGGAAGTTCGTCATTATAGCCTATTCAAATAGACCATTTTGCAAGACCAAATGCATTCTAAAGTATTGCTGAAAGTCAATTGGCTTTGTACTTTCGTTTTCATGGTGAAGAAACCTTAGAGTTTGGAGAGTGTTTGCGTTATTATTTTTCAAACTATTATCTTTCAAACTGCTTTATCAAGCAAGATGGATTCAATGGTGCGCAACCCGGATGTCAAGCAGGTGAGACATGTCAGATATCCTGCGGCAAAACTGTATTTTCATAATCGTCAACAGAAAAACGACTTGTATACGTCTATGTTTGAGCACTGCTGTTGAATGTTTATGTCTGTCTCTAGAGAGATGCAGCTCAGGCTGTGGTTGTTGCAGTGTCATCAGACGCAATCTTTGACCCAGAAGTTGAGCTAGTCCATGGAGCAACAGAACCTTTGAGAAAGGGAGGTGCTTTTTCTTTCATGAAGGTGAATATTCATTGTTTTAAGCACCCATAATGTATGCACTGGTAGCAGTATTACTAAGTGTCATTTAAAAGTGTTATGCACATAGAAATGGAATTACAGTCTTACAGAAATATAGTTGGCCTTACTATATTTCTATGGTTTTGTATGCTTTCATCCTCATCAGGCCATCCAGGTAGTGAATGAAAGACTGCTGACCTTGAACTCCGATGAGACATTGCTGTTCGATGTGATTCTGCTGTCCAATGACAGCGAAGAAAAACACTCACGGATCATTGCCAGTGCAAAACATTATGGTACGGCATACACTCCGAATTAGGCCTACAGTAGGGGTATGTACTGTATGTAAGATGAATCACTATTTTGTATTTCTTGTAACTCCCCAAAAGGTCTTGATATTGGCAGATTTTGCTTCTGCAACAAGGAGGATTCCACTGAGAGCCTGCAATCAAACAACGTGAAACTGTTCCTGTCAACGGATACTAATGATGTGTGCAAGGCCTTACAAAAAGGTATGGTGTTTCGAAGTCTTCCATTAACTCAGAAACTAACCTTAATTTGGTGAGCATTTGTTATCGTAAAGGTTTTAATTAAACACTGCCCTCACTCACTCACTCACTCACTCTCACACACACACAATCTTTCCCTCAAACCAACTGTTCAATTCCCCTGTTTCTTTGGACATTGCGTCAGGTGTTCCAGCAGCCCTACTGTACCGCCAGACAGACCCACATCATCAGACAGAGGATCAGCTCAAAGTGGTGTTCTCGGGAGACGTGATTGGATCCTCAGAGGAGATGCTGCACGGCTTAAGAGAACAGGGCTTCACCGAGACCCAGCTGCAGGGCTTCAAAACTGCAAAGGTACAGTAGTTGTCCTATAACAACATACCTGTCCTATCCTTCTAGAAGACATGACTATGTAGAACCAAAACGGGTTCAATGGCTTACTTCACATGGCCTTCAAAAAGGATCTATTTAGAACTGCAAAGCACTTTTAGTTTTAGCAGTGTATATAATACTGTATGGGTTTCCATTGATAATGCACTTACTATATGTGAGTTGGATTAATTACTCGCTTTCACTAAATTAAATTATTGCTGTTTGTACTCAAGGGTTCCATGAAAGAGTTTGCCATATTGATGGGAGAGATGAGGAGGAGGTTTGGGTTGGAGGGCAGCCCCCTCTGCACCGGCCTGATGACAGTATGGAGCTCCAGGGATGTGTGTGCCAGCGCCCTGAAGACTCTACGAGGCTGGGGACTGCTTGTGGATGAGGCCTTTTGCCTGGCCGGAGCCCCTCGTAGCCCCATCCTTAACTTGGTACGGCCGCACATCCTCTGCCTCGATGGCCTGTATCACATGGAGGGGTTCACTGCAATGTCGTGATGGATGGCAGACCGATGGGAAGAAGATGTATGTTTGGGTATTTTTCTGTTACATTTTTGGATGGAAGCTTTCTTGTATGCTTTTTGTCTCGAGTTTTATTTTACCTCACCAGCATTTTTATCATTCATACAACAGCTGCCAACTTCAGTATGTCAATGAACCAACTGCTTGAACAGATTGTTGTGTAAATAAATATTTAAATATTCCTTTAATCTTGATTATTGATTTTTTTTTACAAACTACATAAATTGAATAAACTCCAAGCAACACACAATGCATTCTGATTGACACAATTTTCCTCAGGTGGTGCGGTGCATATAGCCTTCGTAAATAAGAATGCCCATAACTCCAATATTTGAACCTGTGAATTAGCCTCAGGTAAGTCATGTGATGCGTGACAGGAATGACAGGTAAATAGCAACAAGTAACCAATGATGTGCATGAACACCTCTCAGGAGAGACTGTGTCCAGTGCATGGATCCTTTACAGTCGAACACCACAGAAGTGGTAGAGAAGCCATCAGAACTTGCATAAACAACAAACAAATAAATAAATTTAAAAAATAAAGAATTGAAATCTCTGTGTATTAGCAGCTTGATGTCTGAGTCACTCATTTACAGTAAGATACAAAGTAGATATGTTACAGTCCCTGGTTCGAATCCAGGCTGTTTCACATCCGGCCGTGATTGGGAGCCCCATAGGGCGGCACACAATTGGCCCTTGTTTGGCCAGTGTAGGCTGTCATTGTAAATACGAATTTGTTCTTAACTGACTTGTGTAATTAAATAAAGGATACAAATAAAATACTAGTTAATTCATAAAACATCAGTGGAGTGTACTATTAAATGCATTAGTCATTTGTGGTTAGCAACTGGAAATTGCCTTTATTATGCAGTAATTATATATGAATTACGTAGTGACAAAGATAAGATTTCTGCAGATGATGGTAAAATGATACTGCTTGAACCATTATTAGTAGTCTAAGGACCTTTTCTGTTCGTAAGGCTTGACAGGAGATACTTATTGCATCCTGTGTACCATTTCTGTTTGTTTTGCTATCCAGTTTTCCTTTCACAAAGTTCAATACCTTGAGGCAATCTATGTTTGACTCAGAAAGGGATTTCTGTCATCTATTCCTTGATTCCTACAGCAACACCTTTGACCACGATGAAGGTGAGCCCAGCAAAGGAACTATCCTGAACCAAAATATAAATGCAACAGTTTCATAGATTTTTCTGAGTTACATTTCATATTAGTCAATTTAAATAAATTCATTAGGCCCTAATCTATGGATTTCACATGACTGGACAGGGGCACAGCCATGGATGGGCTTGGGAGGGCATA
The DNA here is from genome assembly GCF_036934945.1 of Oncorhynchus masou masou. Taxonomy (NCBI): domain Eukaryota; kingdom Metazoa; phylum Chordata; class Actinopteri; order Salmoniformes; family Salmonidae; genus Oncorhynchus; species Oncorhynchus masou. The sequence continues at coordinate 11,666 of NW_027016561.1, read as the reverse complement.
TGCCAACCCACTTGGGATTTAGGCATAGCCAATCAGAATTAGTTTTTCCCCACAAGAGCTTTATTACAGGCGGAAATATTCCTCAGTTTCATCAGCTGTCCGGATGCCTTGTGAGGATCAGGTGACGAGTGGCTAATCTGCCCTTGCCTTCTGTTCTGCGAGCTACCGCTCAATCGCTGGAAAATAAATAGGATGAACTGAAAGCAGGTATATCCTACCAACGGGACATTAAAAATTGAAATATCTTATCTTTCAGCTGGTGGGTTATACACTCTATCGGCAGGGCAGAGCAGCAGCCTCTGGTAAGACACGAGGCGGGGGCCTATGCATATGTGTAAACAATAGCTGGTGCAAGATATCTAAGGAAGTCTCAGGAATTAGCTCGTCTGAGGTAGAGTATCTCATGATAAGCTGTAGACCACACTATCTACCTAGAGAGTTTATCTATAGAGAGTTTTCATTCATCTGTTTGCAGATGTCTACATACCACCACAGACCGAGGCTGGCACTAAAAACGCACTCAGTGAGCTGTATTCCGACAAAAGCGAACAGGAAAACGCTCATCCAGAGGCGGCACTCCTAGTGGTCAGGAACTTTAATGCAGGAAAACTTAAATCAGTTTTATCTCATTTCTATCAGCATGTTAAATGTGCAACCAGAAGGAAAACAATTCTAGACCACCTTGAATCCACACACAGAGACTCGTACAAAGCTCTCCCTCGCCCTCCATTTGGCAAATCTGACCATAACTCTATCCTCCTGATTCCAGCACCAGTGACTCGGTCTATAAAAAAGTGGTCGTACATACGCCAACCAGAAGCCATGGACTACAGGCAACATGCGTACTGAGCTAAAGGGTAGAGCTGCCGCTTTCAAGGAGCGGGGACTCTAACCCAGAAGCTTATAAGAAATCCGACGAACCATCAAACAGGCAAAGCGTCAATACAAGACGAAGATCGAATCGTACTACACCAGCTCCGATGCTCGTCGGATGTGCACGGCTTGCAAACTATTACAGACTACAAATGGAAGCACAGCCAAGAGCTGCCCAGTGACACGAGCCTACCAGACAAGCTGATTAACTTCTATGCTCGCTTTGAGTGAAGTAACACTGAAACATGCATGAGAGCATCAGCTGTTCCGCACGACTGTGTGATCACGCCTCCGCAGCCAATGTGAGTAAGACCTTTAAACAGGTCAACATACACAAGGCCACTGGGCCAGACGTATTACCAGGACGTGTACTCAGCGCATGCGCTGACCAACTAGCAAGCGTCTTCACTGGCATTTTCAGCCTCTCTTTGTCTGATTCTGTAATACCAACATGTTTCAAGCAGACCACCATAGTCCCTGTACCCAAGAATACCAAGGTAACCTGCCTAAATGACTACCGACCCGTAGCACTCACGTCTGTTACCATGAAATGTTTTGAAAAGCTGGTCATGGCTCACATCAACACCATTATCCCAGAAACCCTAGACCCACTCCAATTTGCATACCACTCCAACAGATCCACAGATGATTCAATCTCTAATGCACTCCAAACTGCCCTTTCCCACCTGGACAAAAGGAACACCTATGTGAGAATGCTATTCATTGACTACAGTTCAGCGTTCAACACCATAGTGACCTCAAAGCTCATCACTACTCTCAGGACCTTGGGAATAAACACCTCCCTCTGCCGCTGGATCCTGGACTTCCTGACGGGCCACCCCCAGGTGGTAAGGGGTGCGTGCTCAGTCCCCTGCTGCACTCCCTGTTCACTCATGACTGCACGGCCAGGCACGACTCCAACACCATCATTAAGTTTGCAGATGATACAACAGTGGTAGGCCTGATCACCGACAACGATGAGATAGCTTATAGGGAAGAGTTCAGAGACCTGACCATGTGGTGACAGGACAATAACCTCCCCCTCAACGTGATCAAGACAAAGGAGATGATTGTGGATTACAGGAAAAGGAGGACCGAGAACTCCCCATTCTCATCGACGGGTCTGTACTGGAGCAGGTTGAGAGCTTCAAGTTCTTTGGCATACACATCACCAACAAACTAACATGGTCCAAGCACCCGACAAAACCTATTCCCCCTCAGGAGACTGATCCTCATAAGGTTTTACAGCTGCACCATCGAGAGCATCCTGACGGATTGCATGACTTCCTGGTATGTCAACCTCTCAAACTCCGACTGCAATGCATTACAGAGGGCAGTGCGTACGGCCCAGTACATCACCGTGGCCTAGCTTCCAGCTATCCAGGACCTCTATACCAGGCAGTGTCAGCGGATGGCCCTAAAAATTGTCAAAGACTCCAGCCACCCTAGTCATAGATTGTTCTCTCTGCTACCGTAGGGGAAGCGGTACCGGAGCGCCAAGTCTAGGTCCAAGAGGCTTCTAAACAACTTCTAGCCCCAAGCCATAAGACTCCCGAACAGCTAATCAAATGGCTACTCAGACTATTTGCACCCCCCCCCCCACCCTCGATGCTGCTGCTACTCTCTGATGTTGTCTGTGCATAGCCACTTTAATAACTCTACCTGCATGCACATAATTACCTCGACACCAGTGCCATCCGCACATTGACACATTGACTCTGTATCGGTACCCCCTGTATATAGCCCTGCTATTGTTATTTACTGCTGCTCTTAAATGATTTGTTATTCTTATCTCTCTTTTTTTTTTTTTTTCTTAAATTCACATTGTTGGTAAAGGGCTTGTAAGTAAGCATTTCACTGTAGGTCTAGACCTGCGCATTTGACAAATTACATAAAAAAAATGTTTTGATCATGCTGTTGACAACGGAGAAATGGTCACTAACAGGTATTTAAACAAATGTGTGCACAACATTTGAGAGAAGTATGATTTTTGAGCTTATGGACAGTTAAGGTAACAGTAACTGCCTTATGCACAGTAATTCAAGTCATACTTTACCCATTAGGCATTTGGTTTTGATATCTCTTGTTCATCCTGAATATGATTGTGTTTCCAGGCTCAGTTTTATGGAGAGTCTGGAAAACCCACCTCAAATGTTCAGGGTGACCTTGGATACTGGATCAAACCCTCCATCGTTGATGTCATGTGCTGTCGCTCATCATATACTGTACACGTGTAGCATTTTCTCAGACTATAGAAATCTTACATAGCCATGATGTTTGGAGTAAATTGATATACGGTTCAGAGAAAGAGAGAGTTAAAAGAGTTGAAACTCAAGGCCGATTTCCTGTCTGAGTGACATAATTCATGCCAATACTTCACTATTAGAAAAAAAATGATTCAAAAAGGGTTCTTTGCAGAGGGATAGGGTTCTACCAAGAACAGTTTTTATCTGAAGAACCCTTTTTTTGGGAGATGAGGGATCTTTGTAAGGCAAAGGGTTCTACCTAGAACTTGTATCATCCTAAGAACCGTTTTTTTTGAAGAAATTATTATTTGATGATTCTTTGGAACTCAAGAAAGATCATTTGGAAGGTAAGAAGAGTTGTACATAAAACCTTTCTGAATCTGAATAAGCTTTTTTTATCGTGTTTTTTTTCCTTTATTTGAAATAGTGACCGAGCATTAGTGTTTACCTCAGTGTTTGAACTTTAACATCAGGAGTGAGTCATCTGATAGTGTAAAAAAAGGTTTGAGAATGTTTTAAACTCTGTGTGTGAATATGTGTGAATGTATCTGGTATTCCCTTGATCATTTTACATAAACAGTAGACATAGTGGATATTTTTGACAGGATTTCTGTCTTTCAAATGATTATTTTCTGTGATTTTATTCAGCTGAGACTAGGAGTATAAAAGGGAACAAGTGAACCAGCTGTGTATTGTATGGTACACAGCGAATTGGCCAGTTTTACCAAGTGTTGATTTTTCACTGTAACATGTATAGTGTTGATTCAGGAGTTAAATTAACTTGACACTCACAGGTGTAAAAGAACCACAGTGTTAGTGTTCATAACCAGCGTTGAGTGTGCTTTTGTCATATTTACTCTGTGTAAAGTAAAACACAGAACCACACCCATCATTATTATATTTCCCAGCATACTCTAGTGCTGGTTGATTTTCAGAATTGTTTGTTTCAATATCTTTCTTATTGCATGTACATTCATTTGTTGATTAATATTAATCTACACACAAAGATAAATAACATACATTTTTCTAAAATAATCCAATCTGTTAGTAGTTGGATTTTTTACACCTGTTACTGAGATGTTTAGATGATTTAGGTAGTGTCCTTACTCAATCTTCCTTTCACTGGTAGTCATTCTGAATGCAGGTTGAGGGTGATTAATTCCAATTGTTGGATGCCCTCACTCTGGCTGGATTCCAATAGGAATTACACATGTGACATGTAGGTCTGATGTAGCCTGGGAACCTGGAGTTTCCTAACATCACTGCGTTAGGGTATAAATAGGACCTCAAATATATGTATTATGTATTATGATATTTCAAATCAAATCAAATTTTATTTGTCACATACACACGGTTAGCAGATGTTAATGCGAGTGTAGCGAAATGCTTGTGCTTCTAGTTCCGGCAATGCAGTAATAACCATTGTTATTGTCATAAAAAGTCTAATTATAAAGGCTAATAAGGCTGGTGGAACCGTTCATAGAGGGTTCTACGAAGAACCCTTCAAAGATAAAAATGTTCTCAGGGGAACCATTTATAGGGGGTTCTAGGCAGAACCATTCATAGAGGGTTCTATATAGAATAATTTATAGGGGGTTCTATGAAGAAACCAAAATAGAGGATTCTCGGTAGAACCCTCTGCAAAGGGTTCTACATACCACCAAAATGGGTTCCCCTATGACACACCCCTGCCCTATGGGGACAAACCAAAGAACCCTATATAGTTCTACTTAGCACCTTTTATTCTAAGATGTGAATAAACATGAGAATTGTAGCTTCATGTCTTCGCTAGTTTGTTCAGAAAACACCATATCAAACGGATGAGACATTTAATGTGGGGCAGCAGGGTAGACTAGTGGTTAGAGCATTGGACTAGTAACCGGAAGGTTGCAAGTTCAAACCCCTGAGCTGACAAGGTACAAATCTGTCGCTCTGGCAGTTAACCCACTGTTCCTAGGCCGGCATTGAATATAAGAATTTGTTCTTAACTGACTTGCCTCGTTAAATAAAAAAAATTAAATGTTGTATTGCAGGGATTCATACAATGAAACAAAGTCCAGCACATATGTCAAGGATGGAAGAGAGTATTCAATGTATTATGGACTGGAAGTGTATCTCAGCCAGGATACATACACAGTAAGTTTGAAATGGAGGAGAAATTAATTTTTGCCACTGACAGATGATATAGTTTAAAAACATCTTCCTTGCTGATCCCTTTTGCTCTACCCTATATCACAATATGATCTCTCTTCTGTTCCATTGACGTCAGAATACCTCTTTCCCAATGCAGACCTCAGTATCTGTGGCCCACAAAGTGCAATTTGTCTCTCTAGTTTCCTTTATATAAAGACTAAAGGCTTCTGTTTTTACCCCCATCCCACACCCACTTGAGAGATCAACTTTATGTGCATGATCAAAAACAACTGCTCTACTATATTCTGTTTCCCTAACTAAATAGTTGAGTGTCATTGGCAGAATTAGTGTTGGGGACGTACACTGTGTAAAGGTGGCTGTGAGGTCGTGGTGGGCACTGGCACCTCCCTGATCCTCAGCCGCTATGTTGAGATCAACGCTCTGCAGAAGGCTGTTGGATCTGTGCCCTGGAACCATGGAAAAAGTAGGACAGAACAGATGACATATTACATTTCTAGAATCACCCAATAATCCTTCATTTTTTTACATTCTGATGTCCACATCCTTGTATCTCCCAAATTCAAGAATGTAAAAATGATTTTGCGTTTAGGTAGATCCTTAAAGAGGTCCTTGAATACCCATTTCACAACCCTCTAGAGATTCTAATGCCATTCAAGCATGTAAACTGTGAGAGGGAGTTAGCTGGTTACTGTTGTTAAACATCTAGCTGTCATTTCCCTGTTGTTTCACAGTACACGGTTGACTGTGAGAAACTGCCTCCCCACTGTCTCTTTCAAGATCAGTTGAAGGGTCTAACCTCTGACTGGAGAACAACAGTAGATTACAAGTCCCTTCATGAACAGGCAGTTTGTAGAATAAACTCAATGTACGACTCACTTTGACCAGTTGAGGGCAGCCTTCCGTCACTATACAACCTTGTTAGTAGATCAAGCGAGGAAGGGGAAGAGAGAGTCCCAACTCAGCAGAAAATTTGTCTCCCTCCAGCAGGTGGCGTTTTTTCATTGTTTTGCCCACCAATCAATGAGTTTTTGTATGGAGGTCAATGAGAGTGTCAAATTTGTTCAACGAAAAAATGTATGGTTTATTTGCTACATGAGGTTTATTTGATTGAATATAAATTTTGTAATGCTTAATTTGTTACAAGTGTACTGATATAAGTAGGGCATGTGACATCCCAGCAGCTTTGAGAACAAACACTTTCTATTGATGTTGTCTCGAGAAGGCTATGCATATTCATTGTATGAGGCTAGTAGCGTAGCAGCTCTCTCCATTGACTACAGGCGGTTGACGTTAGCAACCTCATCGAATATTCAAAAAATGATTACAATGAGATGTATCCACCAATCCAAAGAAAGGATAGGCTGTCATGTCTTGTTATGTCTGTTCCTGTCCTTTCTCTTCACTCTGTCTCTCTCTGCTGGTCTTTTTAGGTTACCTTCTCTGTCTCTCATTCTTCAGCTGTTCTACATCCCCCCTAACTAGCTCATTCACTCTTTCACACCTGTTCTCTCTTCCCCCTCTGATTAGGTCTCTATTTCTCTCTCTGTTCCTGCTACTTTCAGTGTCTGATTCTTGTTTGTGTTTTTGATGCCAGAAGCAAGCTGTCGCCTCGTTTGCTTCCACCTTGTCCTATCCTGTCGGAGTCTGCCTGGCAGGTGCATCCTGCACTATACTACGTTCTTTTTGTTCCATTGTCAACGTTGGAAGAGGATTTATGCCATTCCTGTTTTTCATTAAAGAACTCTGTTTTCTGTTAAAACCGCTTTTGGGTCTTCACTCAAGTACATAACAGAAGAATCAGACCAAGAATGGACCCAGCGGCTCCGGACCCTTTTCACTCCGCTCGTCGAGATCCAGGGAGCGATGCTAGGCAGACACGAGGAGGAATTGTCTGCTGCTCGACATGCCGTTGAGACCCTGGCCGTCCAAGTCTCCGACCTCACAAGACAGGTTCACCAACTCCACCTCGATCCACCGCCCACTTCCAGGGTTTCCGAGTCTCCGGAGCCCAGGATCAACAACCCGCCCTGTTACTCTGGGGAGCCCACTGAGTGCCGCTCATTCCTCACTCAGTGTGATGTGGTGTTCTCTCTCCAGCCCAACACTTACTCCAGGAGCGCAGCCCGCATCGCCTACGTCATTTCTCTCCTTACCGGACGGGCGCGTGAGTGGGGCACGGCAATCTGGGAGGCGAGGGCTGAGTGTATTAACCAGTTTCAGGACTTTAAGGAGGAGATGATACGGGTTTTTGACCGTTCTGTTTTTGGGGAGGAGGCTTCCAGGGCCCTGTCTTCCCTATGTCAGGGGAATCGATCCATAACGGATTATTCTATTGAGTTTCGCACTCTCGCTGCCTCTAGTGACTGGAACGAGCCGGCTTTGCTCTCGCTCGTTTTCTGGAGGGTCTCCTCGTCGAGGTTAAGGATGAGATCCTCTCCCGGGAGGTTCCTTCCAGTCTGGACTCCTTAATAGCCCTCGCTATTCGCATAGAGCGACGGTTTGATCTTCGTCGCCGAGCTCGTGGAAAGGAGCTCGCGTTCTCCGTTGCTCCCCTCTCCACATCACTGCCACCTGCCGCATCACTGCCACCCTCCTCCGCCGGCTCGGATGCTGAGCCTATGCAGCTGGGGGGTATCCGCATCTCGGCCAAGGAGAGGGAACGGAGAATCACCAATCGCCTCTGTCTCTACTGCGGCTCCGCTGGTCATTTTGTCACCTCATGTCCAGTAAAAGCCAGAGCTCATCAGTAAGGGGAGGGCTACTGGTGAGCGCAACTACTCAGGCCTCTCCTTCTGGATCACGCACTACCTTTCCGGTCCATCTCCGCTGGCCCGGTTCATCTGCTTCCTGCAGTGCCTTGATAGACTCTGGGGCGGAGGGCTGTTTTATGGACGAGACCTGGGCTCGGGAACATGACATTCCTCTCAGACAGTTAGGGGAGCCCACGGCCTTGTTCGCTTTAGATGGTAGTTCTCTCCCCAAGATTCAGCGTGAGACGCTGCCTTTAACCCTCACTGTCTCTGGTAATCATAGCGAAACCATTTCTTTTTAATTTTTCGTTCACCTTTTACACCTGTTGTTTTGGGTCATCCCTGGCTAGTGCGCCATAACCCTTCTATTAATTGGTCTAGTAATACTATCCTATCCTGGAATGTTTCTTGTCATGTGACCTGTTTAATGTCTGCTATCCCTCCTGTTTCCTCTGTCTCTTCTTCACAGGAGGAGCCTGGCGATTTGACAGGGGTGCCGGAGGAGTATCACGATCTGCGCACGGTGTTCAGTCGTTCCAAGGCCACTTCTCTCCCTCCACACCGGTCGTATGACTGTAGTATTGATCTCCTTCCGGGAACTACTCCCCCGGGGTAGATTATACTCTCTGTCGGCTCCCGAACGTAAGGCTCTCGAGGATTATTTGTCGGTTTCGCTCGACGCCGGTACCATAGTCTCCTCCTCCTCTCCCGCCGGAGCGGGGTTTTTTTTGTTCAGAAGAAGGACGGGTCCCTGCGCCCATGCGTGGATTATCGAGGGCTGAATGACATAACAGTTAAGAATCGTTATCCGCTTCCTCTTATGTCTTCAGCCTTCGAGATCCTGCAGGGAGCCAGGTTTTTCACCAAATTGGACCTTCGTAACGCCTACCATCTCGTGCGCATCAGGGAGGGGGACGAGTGGAAGACGGCGTTTAACACTCCGTTAGGGCACTTTGAATACCGGGTTCTTCCTTTCGGCCCGTTAACGCTCCAGCTGTCTTTCAGGCACTAGTTAACGACGTCCTGAGAGACATGCTGAACATTTTTGTTTTCGTTTACATGGACGATATCCTGATTTTTTCACCGTCTCTCTCGATTCATGTTCAGCACGTGCGACGCGTCCTCCAGCGCCTTTGGAGAACTGTCTTTATGTGAAGGCTGAGAAGTGCACTTTTCATGCCGCCTCTGTCCCTTTCTCGGTTCCGTTATTTCCGCTGAGGGCATTAAGATGGATCCCGCTAAGGTCCAGGCTGTCATTGATTGGCCCGTTCCTAAGTCACGCGTCGAGCTGCAGCGCTTTCTGGGCTTCGCTAATTTCTATCGTCGTTTCATCCGTAATTTCGGTCAGGTGGCAGCTCCCCTCACAGCCCTTACTTCTGTTAAGACGTGCTTTAAGTGGTCCGTTTCCGCCCAGGGAGCTTTTGATCTTCTTAAGAATCGTTTTACATCCGCACCTATTCTTGTTACACCTGACATCTCTAGTCAGTTTGTTGTTGAGGTTGACGTTGGCCAGAGGTGGGCGTGGGAGCCATTCTTTCTCAGCGCTCTCTCTGACGGCAAGGTCCATCCTTGCGCGTTTTTCTCTCATCGCTTATCGCCGCAGAACGTAACTATGATGTTGGTAATCGGGAACTGCTCGCCATCCGCTTAGCCCTAGGCGAATGGCGACAGTGGTTGAGGGGGCGACTGCTCCTTTGTCGTTTGGACTGACCATAGGAACCTTGAGTACATCCGTTCAGCCAAACGACTTAATGCGCGTCAGGCTCGTTGGGCTCTGTTTTTCGCCGTTTCGAGTTTGTTATTTCTTATCGTCCGGGCTCAAAAAAACACCAAGCCTGATGCTTTATCTCGTCTCTTCAGTTCTTCTGAGGTCTCCACCGACCCCGAGGGGATTCTCCCTGAAGGGCGTGTTGTCGGGTTGACTGTCTGGGGAATTGAGAGGCAGGTAAAGCAAGCACTCGTCACACTCCGTCGCCGCGAGCTTGTCCTAGGAACCTTCTGTTCGTTCCCGCTCCTACCGTCCGGCCGTTCTTCAGTGGGCCCACTCTGCCAGGTTAGCCGGCCACCCCGGCGTTCGGGGTACGCCGCTTCCATTCGCCAGCGTTTCTGGTGGCCCACTCGGGAACGTGACGCGTCGATTTGTCGCCGCTTGTTCGGTCTGCGCGCAGACTAAATCTGGGAACTCTCCTCCTGCCGGCCGTCTCAGACCGCTTCCCATTCCCTCTCGACCGTGGTCTCACATCGCTTAGATTTCATCACCGGACTGCCTTCATCAGCGGGGAAGACAGTTATTCTTACGGTTGTCGATAGATTCTCTAAGGCGGCTCATTTCATTCCTCTCGCTAAGCTCCCTTCTGCTAAGGAGACGGCTCAGATCATTATCGAGAATGTTTTCCGAATTCATGGCCTTCCGTCTGACGTCGTTCCGACAGAGGCCCGCAGTTCACGTCTCAATTTTGGAGGGAGTTTTGCCGCTTGATTGGGGCTTCCGTCAGTCTCTCGTCCGGCTTTCATCCCCAGTCTAACGGTCAAGCCGAACGGGCCAATCAGACTGTTGGTCGATTTTACGCAGTCTTTCTTTTCGTAACCCTGCGTCTTGGTCAGAACAGCTCCCCTGGGCAGAGTACGCCCACAACTCGCTTCCCTCGTCTGCTACCGGTCTATCTCCTTTTCAGAGTAGCCTCGGGTACCAGCCTCCGCTGTTCTCATCTCAGCTCGCCGAGTCCTGCGTCCCTCCGCTCAGGCTTTTGTCCAGCGTTGCGAGCGCACCTGGAAGGGGGTCAGGGTCGGCACTTTGCCGTAATAGGGCGCAGACTGTGAGGGCCGCTAATAAGCGTAGGACCAAGAGTCCTAGATATTGTTGCGGTCAGAGAGTATGGCTCTCCACTCAGAACCTTCCCTTAAGACAGCTTCTCGCAAGTTGGCCCCGCGGTTCATTGGTCCGTTCCGTATTTCCCAGGTCATTAATCCTGTCGCAGTGCGACTTCTTCTCCCGCGCTATCTTCGTCGGCGTTCACCCGGTCTTCCATGTCTCCTGTGTTAAGCCCGTTCTTCGCGCCCCGCTCGTCCCTCCCCCCCCCCCCCCATCCTTGTCGAGGGCGCACCCATCTACAGGGTTCGTAAGATTTTGGACATGCGCCCCCCTCGGGGCCGTGGTCATCAGTACCTAGTGGATTGGGAGGGGTACGGTCCTGAGGAGAGGAGTTGGGTTCCCTCTCGGGACGTGCTGGACCGTTCGCTGATCGACCCATTTCCTCCGTTGCCGCCAGGTTTCCTCCGAGTGCGCCAGGAGGCGCTCGGTGAGTGGGGGGTACTGTCATGTCTTGTTATGTCTGTTCCTGTCCTTTCTCTTCACTCTGTCTCTCTCTGCTGGTCTTTTTAGGTTACCTTCTGTCTCTCATTCTTCAGCTGTTCTACATCTCCCCTAACTAGCTCATTCACTCTTTCACACCTGTTCTCTCTTCCCTCTGATTAGGTCTCTATTTCTCTCTGTTCCTGCTACTTTCAGTGTCTGATTCTTGTTTGTGTTTTTGATGCCAGAAGCAAGCTGTCGTCTCGTTTGCTTCCACCTTGTCCTATCCTGTCGGAGTCTGCCTGGCAGGTGCATCCTGCACTATACTACGTTCTTTTGTTCCATTGTCAA
>NW_027016560.1:0-14707 GCF_036934945.1 Oncorhynchus masou masou | reverse complement strand
GAGGCCACGATTCTGCTGGACATGGTAACGCAGGGGGATCATAGGGAGCAGATCAGTTTCTACCTTATAGATTCACCTGGGTTTCCAGTGGTGTTGGGGGTTCCCTGGCTAGCTATTCACAATCCCCTCATTTCCTGAAGACAGGGGGCTCTTCAGGGGTGTTCAGACAAGTGTTCAGGTAGGGGTATAGGAGTTTCCATCGGTGCCACGACAGTGGAGAGTCCAGACCAGGTTTCCACCGTGCGCATTCCCCTAGAATATGCCAATTTGGCTATCGCTTTTAGTAAGAAAAAGGCGACCAAATTACCACCCATCGACGGTGGGATTGCGTGATAAACCTCCAGGAGAACGCTGCACTTCCCAGGAGTCACGTGTACCCATTGTCACAGGAGGAGATGTTGGCTATGAAGACATATGTCAAAGAAGCTCTGAGACAGGGGTACATTCGGCCCTCCATGTCACCATTCTCCTCGAGTTTCTTTTTTTGTGAGGAAAAAGGAGGGAGGACTGCGTTCGTGCATTGATTATCGAGGTCTCAATTCGATCACAGTGGGATTTAGTTATCCGCTACCTCTCAGCGCTACGGCAGTGGAATCATTCCACGGAGCGTGTTTCTTCACAAAACTGGACCTCAAGAGCGCGTATAATCTGGTGAGTATTCGGGGAGGAGACGAGTGGAAAACAGCGTTTAGTACCACATCAGGCCACTATGAGTACCTCGTCATGCCGTATGGGTTGAAGAATGCTCCAGTCGTCTTCCAATCCTTTGTAGATGAGATTCTCAGGGACTTGCACGGGCAGGGTGTGGTAGTATGTGTTGATGACATCTTGATTTATTCTGCCACACGCGCCACGCATGTCTCCCTGGTGCGCAAGGTCCTTGGGTGACTGCTGAAGCATGACCTATACGTCAAGGCTGAGAAATGTATGTTCTCCAAACAAGCCGTTTCCTTCCTGGGTTATCGCATTTCCACCACGGGGGTGGTGATGGAGTGTGACCGCGTTAACGCCATGCATAATTGGCCGGCTCCGACCACGGTAAAGGAGGTGCAGTGGTTTTTAGGGTTTGCCAATTACTACCGGAGGTTTATCCGGGGTTTTGGCCAAGTGGCGGCGTCCATTACCTCACTGCAAGAAGGGGCGGCCGGTGCGTCTACGGTGGTCGGCCGAGGCCGATGGAGCCTTCAACCAGTTGAAGGAGCTGTTTACTGAAGCTCCCGTGTTGGCGCATCCGGACCCTTCGTTATCATTCATAGTGGAGGTGGATGCGTCCGAGGCTGGGGTTGGAGCTGTGCTGTCACAGCGCTCGGGCACGCCACCAAAGCTCCGTCCCTGCGCTTTCTTTTCTAAGAAGCTGGGTCCGGCGGAACGGAACTATGATGTGGGGGACCGGGAGTTACTAGCTATGGTAAAAGCCCTGAAGGTGTGGAGACACTGGCTAGAGGGGGCTAAACACCCTTTCCTCATCTGGACTGACCACCGCAATCAGGAGTATATTCGAGCCGCGAGGAGACTGAATCCGTGTCAGGCTATGTGGCCATGTTCTTTACACGCTTTAGATTTACGTTCTCTTATAGACCAGGTTCGCTTAACACTAAGGCCGACACGCTGTCCCGTCTCAATGAAACCGAGGACCGGTCCATCAATCCTACTCTTATCCTTCCAGCCTCTCGGGTGGTGGCCCCGGTGGTATGGGAGGTGGACATCGAGCGGGCATTGAGGGTTGAACCTGCGCCTTCACAGTGTCCGACTGGTCTGAGGTACGTGCCGCTTGGTGTCCGTGAAAAATTGATTTGGTGGGCTCACACATTACCTTCTTCGGGTCATCCGAGGATTGATAGGACAGTGCGGGGTCTTACGGGGAAATACTGGTGGCCCACCTTAGCTAAGGATGTGAAGCTCTATGTCTCTTCCTGTTCGGTATGCGCTCGGAGTAGGGCTCATAGGCATCTACCTAGAGGGAATTTATAACCCCTTCCGGTTCCACAACGGCCATGGTCTCATCTCTCAGCAGATTTTCTTGCTGATCTTCCCCCATCTCAGGGGAACACTACCGTTCTGGTCATTGTGGATTGGTTCTCTAAGTCCTGCCGTCTCCTCCAATTCCCTGGTCTACCTACGGCCCTACAGACTGCTGAGGCTCTATTTACCCACGTCTTCCGGCACTACGGGGTTCCGGAGGACATCGTATCTGATTGAGGTCCCCAGTTCACGTCCCGGGTTTGGAGGGCATTTATGGAGCGTCTGGGGGTCTCGGTCAGCCTTACCTCTGGTTATCACCCTGAGAATAATGGGCAGGTGGAGAGAGTAAACCAGGAAGTGGGGTCTGAGGTCGTATTGCCAGGACCGGCCAGGAGAATGGACGAGGTACGTCCCGTGGGCAGAGTTGGCCCAGAACTCACTTCGTCACTCATCCACGAACATGTCGCCATTCGAATGCGTACTGGGCTATCAGCCGGTCCTGGCTCCGTGGCATCAGAGTCAGACCGAAGCTCCTGCGGGGGAAGAGTGGGTGCAGCACTCTAGAGAGACCTGGCGGGCAGGCCAGTGAACGGCAGAAAAAGAGCACTGACCGCCACCGCAGTGAGGCCCCTGTGTTCGCACCAGTGGACAGGGTCTGGCTCTCGACCCGAAACCTGCCCCTCTGCCTGCCCTGCCGGAAGCTGGGGCCGCAGTGTGTGGGGCCATTCAAAGTCCTGAGGAGGATAAAAGAGGTGTGTTATAGATTGCAACTTCCCTCTATCTATCGCATGAACCGCTCGTTTCATGTGTCTCTCCTCAGGCTGGTGGTAGCTGGTCCCCTACAAGATGGTGAGTTACCGGAGGTCCCTCCGCCCCCTCTGGACATTGAGGGGTCCCCGGCGTACACAGTACGAGCTATTCTGGACTCGAGACGCTGGGTGAGGGGCCTGCAGTACCTCGTGGACTGGGAGGGGTACGGTCCGGAGGAGAGATGCTGAGTACTGGGGAGGGACATTTTAGATCCTTCCCTCTTGAGGGATTTCCACCGCCTCTACCCGGATCGCCCCACGCCTCGTCCTCCGGGTTGTCCTCGAGGCCGGGGTCGGTGCGCTGGGGGGGGTGGGTACTGTCACGAATCCCGCTGAAGATGGTTCCTCTTCCTGTTCGGGTGGCGCTCGGCGGTCGTCGTCGCCGGCCTACTAGCTGCCATCGATTCCCTTTCCTTTTGTTTCTGTTAGTTTGGTCTAATTGGTTACACCTGTTTTGAGTTTAGTTTTGTTTGTAGGCTATTTAAGGGCACTAGGCCCGCTGGCTATTGTGCGGGCTTGTTCTCCGTTTTATGGTGTTGGTGTATTTTGTGGTCTCTATTTTTCCGGACAGTTTTAGTCCTGTTTGTTTGGACGGGTTTTTTCATGCGCCCTTGTGTTTTGCATGTCCGTTTTTTCGCTGTCATTGGAATAAAGATCCACGTACGGAACTAACCTGCTCTCTGCGCTTGACTCCATCCACCATTCATAGAAGCCGTAACAGTTACCTTACAACCTGAAATTAAAGTAGATTTGGGGGGATTTGTATCATTTGATTTACACAACATGCCAACCCAGTCTCTTGGGGTATGACTCTGTAAGCTTGGCACATCGAGCCACTGGGATTTTTGCCCATTCTTCAAGGCAAAACTGCTCCAGCTCCTACAAGTTGGATGAGTTCCGCTGGTGTAAAGCAATCTTTTAGTCATACCACAGATTCTCAATTGAATTGAAGTCTTGGCTTTGACTAGGCCATTCAATACATTTAAATGTTAAACAACTTGAGTGTTGCTTTAGCAGTATGCTTAGGGTCATTGTCCTGATGGAAGGTAAAACCTCCATCCCAATCTCAAATCTCTGGAAGACTGAAACAGGTTTCCCTCAATGATTTCCCTGTATTTAGTGCCATCCAGCATTCCTTCCATTCTGACCAGTTTCCCAGTTCCTGCCAATGAAAACCATCACCACAGCATGATGCTGCCACCACCATGCTTCATGGTGGGGATATTGTTCTCGGGGTGATGAGGTGTTGGGTTTGCGCCAGACATAGCGTATTCCTTGATTGCCAAAACGCTACATTTTATTCTCATCTGACCACAGTACCTTCTTCCATATGTTTGGGGAGTCTCCCACATGCCTTTTGGTCACTCTTCTGTAAAGCCCAGCTCTGTGGAGTGTACAGCTTAAAGTGGTCCTACGGACAGATACTCCAATCTCTGCTGTGGAGATTTGCAGCTCCTTCAGGGTGTAACGGTTTTCTGTAGGCGAAGGAGAGTCGGACCAAAATGCAGCGTGTAGATTGCGATCCATGTTTAATGAAAACGTAAAACACGAATCAATACAAATACTACAAAACAAAAAGAATGTAACAAAAACCGAAACAGCCTATACTAGTGTAAACTAACATAGAGACAGGAACAAGGACACTAAGGACAATCACCCACGAAACACACAAAGAATATGGCTACCTAAATATGGTTCCCAATCAGAGACAACGATAATCACTAGACTCTGATTGAGAACCGCCTCAGGCAGCCAATGACTATGCTATACATCCCACACAACCCCAAGACGAAACACACCACTAATAAACCCATGTCACACCCTGGCCTGACACAAAAAATGAAGATAAACATAATAAATATAGACCAGGGCGTGACAGAACCCCCCGCCTAAGGTGCGGACTCCCGGACGCATATCAAAACAATAGGGAGGGTCCGGGTGGGCGTCTGTCCATGGTGGCGGCTCCGGCGCGGGACGTGGAACCCACTCTATAAATGTCTTTGTCCCCCCTCCTCGTGTCCTAGGATAGTCCACCTTCGCCGCCGACCATGGCCTAGTAGTCCACACCCAGAATCCCACTGGACTGAGGGGCAGCTCAGGACTGAGGGGCAGCTCGGGACTGAGGGGCAGCTCGGGACAGAGGGGCAGCTCGGGACAGAGGGGCAACTCGGGACAGAAGGGCAGCTCGGGGCAGAGACAGCTCGGGACTGAGGGGAAGCTCGGGACTGAGAGGAAGCCCGGCACTGAGAGGAAGCCCAGCACTGAGAGGAAGCCCAGCACTGAGAGGAAGCTCAGCCAGGTATTTGGATCCGGCAGATCCTGGCTGGTTGACAGTTCTGGCAGATCCTGGCTGACTGGCAGATCTGGAAGAGTCTGGTTGACTGGCAGATCTGGAAGAGTCTGGCTGACTGGCATATCCGTAAGAGTCTGGCTGACTGGCAGATCCGGAAGAGTCTGGCTGACTGGCACATCTGGAAGAGTCTGGCTGACTGGCACATCTGGAAGTGTCTGGCTGACTGGCAGATCTGGAAGTGTCTGGCTGACTGGCAGATCTGGAAGAGTCTGGCTGACTGGCAGATCTGGAAGAGTCTGGCTGACTGGCAGATCTGGAAGAGTCTGGCTGACTGGCAGATCTGGAAGAGTCTGGTTGACTGGCGGATCTGGAAGAGTCTGGCTGACTGGCGGATCTGGAAGAGTCTGGCTGACTGGCAGATCTGGAAGAGTCTGGCTGACTGGCAGATCTGGAAGAGTCTGGCTGACTGGCGGATCTGGAAGAGTCTGGCTGACTGGCAGATCTGGAAGAGTCTGGCTGACTGACCCATCTGGCTGCTCCATGCTGACTGGCGGCTCTGTCTGCTCCATGTAGACTGACAGCTCTGGCGGCTTCTTGCAGACTGACAGCTCTGGCTGCTCCATGCAGACTGGCAGCTCCTTGCAGACTGACAGCTCCTTGCAGACTGACAGCTCCTTGTAGACCGGCAGTTCCTTGCAGACTGACAGCTCCATGCAGACTGGCAGCTCCGGCTGCTCCATGCAGACTGACAGCTCCATGCAGACTGGCAGCTCCGGCTGTTCCATGAAGACTGACAGCTCTGGCTGCTCCATGTAGACTGACAGCTCTGGCTGCTCCATGTAGACTGACAGCTCTGGCTGCTCCATGTAGACTGACAGCTCTGGCTGCTCCATGCAGACTGACAGCTCGGGCTGCGCTAAACAGGGGGAGACTCCAGCAGCGCTGTAGAGGGGGAAGGCTCTGGCTGCGCTAAACAGGCGGGAGACTCCAGCAGCGCAGTAGAGGAGGAAGGCTCCGACAGCGCTGAACAGGCGGGAGGCTCCGGCAGCGCAGGAGAGGCGAGGCGCACTGTAGGCCTGATGCGTGGTGCTGGCACTTGTGGTACTGGGCCGAGGACACGCATAGGAAGCCTGGTGCGGGGAGCTGCCACCGGAGGGCTGGGGTGTGGAGGTGGTACTGGGTAGACCGGACCGTGCAGGCGCACTGGAGCTCTTGAGCACCGAGCCTGCCCAACCTTACCTGGCTCGATGCCCACTCTAGCCCGGACAATACGAGGAGCTGGAATATACCGCACCGGGCTATGCACCCGCACTGGGGACACCGTGCGCACCACTGCATAACACGTTGCCTGCCCGGTCTCTTTAGCCCCCCAGTAAGCACAGGAATTTTGCACAGGTCTCCTACCTGGCGTAGCGCTACTCCCTGTGAGCCCCCCCAAGAAATGTTTGGGGCTGACTCTCGGGCTTCCTTGCCAACTGTGTTCCCTCATATCGCCGGCTCCTCTCTCCGGCTGCCTCTGCTCTCCTAAGTGCCTCCACCTGTTCACCATGGGAGGCGATCTCTTCCAGCCAGTATCTCCTCCCAAGTGTTGCAACCTTTGCCATCCAAAACGTCTTCCCATGTCCATTCCTCCTTTCGCTGCACCTGCCATTTAACACGTTGCTTCGTCCGTTTGTGGTGGGTGATTCTGTAACGGTGTTCTGTAGGCGATGGAGAGTCGGACCAAAATGCAGCGTGTAGATTGCGATCCATGTTTAATGAAAACGTAAAACACGAATCAATACAAATACTACAAAACAAAAAGAACGTAACGAAAACCGAAACAGCCTATGCTAGTGTAAACTAACATAGAGACAGGAACAAGGACACTAAGGACAATCACCCACGAAACACACAAAGAATATGGCTACCTAAATATGGTTCCCAATCAGAGACAACGATAATCACTAGACTCTGATTGAGAACCGCCTCAGGCAGCCAATGACTATGCTATACACCCCACACAATCCCAAGACAAAACACACCACAAATAAACCCATGTCACACCCTGGCCTGACCCAATAAATTAAGATAAACATAATAAATATAGACCAGGGCGTGACACAGGGTTATCTTTGGTCACTTTGTTGCCTCTCTGATTAATGCCCACATTGCCTGGTCTGTGAGTTTTTTGTGGGTAGCCAACTCTTGGCAGGTTCGTTCTGGTGCCATATTTTTTCATTTTTTTATAATGGATTTAATGGTGCTCCGTGGGATTTCACGAGTGTGGTAGTTGTATTAAATGGTTAAGACATTCAAGTTCTTAAAGAATCCCCAATGTGCATCATTAATTAAAATGACAATTGAACAAGTAAAGAGGTATGCTTAGAAGACCTATCCCTATTTATTTACTTGATTTACCCACATCTATTAAGCATAATGATCATGGCTATAAATTGCAGCAAAAAGCTTTCTCAGCTATTTGAAAAATTCTAAATTCGCAGACTTCTCAGGATCCCCTCTAGTACTTTGTTTGTGCCCTCTCTACAATAATGGGTGCATTACACCCCTGTGGCCTAGTCTCTGTCAGGGACTCCTGTCACCAGACCTGGGCTGGCGCTGGCAAAAGTCCACCACATCCTGACTGGGCCTGAGACTGGTAGTGGCTGACACCAACATCCATCACCCAGGATGCTGCTCTGCACTACAACTAACCCCATGCCGGATCACTGCCACTGGGCTACAGGCATCACAACTTTCCTTGTGTCAAAGACTGGGAGAGTGAAGGTGCAATTAATCTCCTTTTGTGTTCTTTTAGAACCTCCTATTTACATCAAAAAACGAATTTAAATGTTGCATTTCTGTAATTTACTCATTTCAAATTACCAGGACGCAATGTATTTTTATGTCAAACAGGCAAACCGAATCTCAATGTCCACTCAAAGTTTCCATATCATAAAACCAATGTCATATACAGTTTCAACGTTCATGATCACCCTGTTTGATGTACAGTTACAAGATGACCAGGCGTCATACCCTGGGTTGTTCAGAACAGAATGAGCCTATGTTTGGCTATTGTGAAGAAAATTAGCTGCGGAAACAAGCACCTGAATGCACACATGACTCCTTTCTATTCGCACAAAAATGACAATCTGTTTCTCTGAATTTCCCTGTGAAAGCCTAACACTGTCATATCATATTTTATAACTTAACTAGTCATGTTGGAAGTAGAACACGTTTTCAAATTATGCTTACCTGACCCAGATAGAGATAGAGATGCTGTTTTTGGATTGCGTAAACAACAACAGTAATTGTTTGATGGTGGGATGCAGGGATATGTTCAAAACAACTACAAGTGTGCTTGCTCTAGTTCCTCGATGGCACAGCTAGGGGAATTTAAAAAAGGCTCCTTATCGTTGAAGACTATTCTTTGAGTCATAAAAGTGCTCTGGAATTAGTCAGGACATGTGCACACTTTGGAGAGGTATGTTGCCACTTGAAGACACCAGATAGTCCACTCACTCAAACCCTTGTAATGTTTTTGTCTTATGTTGCACCTACCCCACATTTTCCAGGAATATTCTTATGTTACTGAATGTAACCAGATAATTTTCCGATTTCATTATCAACATATGCTGCAAAGACTACCAGTTAATGTAAAATGCACATCAAATTAACAGTTTAATGTTTGGGATTCAGTCTTGTGTCAGGTGAACTGTTGTTTCCTCAACGTTGGTCTAATTATTTTCCCGTAATCTCTAAACTGTTACCTTTTAATTGCTACCATGCTTCTGCACACGCATTTCACATTTATTCTGTAGGAAACATTTCAATTTAGCCCTATCCTTACAGGCCAAATCACATGAGTGTAAAGGGTTAGATGTGATGTGTCACTGCATGACAGGATATCAGCTCATGAACATTTCATTTGAATAATTTTGCAATGTAACAAGGCCAGGAAAATACTCCCACCACGTATGTGAACACCAATGGAGCCTGCTGAGGGGAGGACGGCTCATAACAATGGCTGGAACCAAACACTTGGAAACCACGTGTTTGATGTATTTGATACCATTCCACTAATTCCGCTCCAGCCATTACCACAAGCTCGTCCTCCCCAATTAAGGTTTGAGTGTTCACCTTCTGTGGTGAACACTCAAACTTGTTGAGATTGGAGATGGCAGGCCAATGTTCTACTCTATCAGAAACTTCACAAACAATTGTACCATTGTAACGGTTTTCTGTAGGCAAAGGAGAGTCAGACCAAAATGTGGCGTGGCTATTGTGATTCATATTTTAATCAAACAAGGAAAACACAAATAAATACGAAAACAACAAACGTAACACGAAAACCGAAACAGCCTATACTGGTGCAAACACGCGCACGCACGCACGCACGCACACACACACGCACACACACACACACACACATAAGGACAATCACCCACGAAACACTCAAAGAATATGGCTGACTAAATATGGTTCCCAATCAGAGACAACGATAAACACCTGCCTCTGATTGAGAACCACTTCAGACAGCCATAGACTAACCTAGAACACCCCACTAAGCTACAATCCCAATATCTGTGAAAAAAAACAAGACAAAACACACCACATACAAAAACCCATGTCACACCCTGGCCTGACCAAATAGATAAAGAAAACACAAAATACTAAGACCAGAGCGTGACAACCATAAACAAGACAAAAGCCAAAGGCAAAAAAGTTGACAAACATCTAAAACAAAGACTTCAAATTGTCTTTTATTAAAGTAAAAACCCAGTCTCTCCCATACACTTTCCCTCTGGAAACACTGTGAGGAGAAACCATCCATTTCGTACTGTTGTAATATAAAAGACAAAGTCAAATGAATGTACAGCGTTTATAAAGAGGCATTTGAATATCTTGATGGTACTATTTGAAATCCAAGATGCCCTTTGATGCTGGTGTTTAGTTGCGATAGAGCCTTTAATGATTCATGTTAAATGGCTATCGTGTTCGTCATGTCTACATCAAGCTGTATGCTCCAACTGTGCTTCAGCACTGGGACAATAACAGCAGTACAGAACCACAGGAGTTCTGTCATGCATGTGTTGGTCTCCGATTGCTGTGACACAACATACTTACTCTTGATATGAACAAGACTCCAGACCACCAAAGAACATGTATAGATCAACATGCACAGGTCTTTGTTACACTGTTGTAGTATGATAAATCACTAATTGACAACAGTTTCTATGAGTCCCTGGTCAGGAAGTGCCTGGATTTTGTGAACAACTTTATTTAGATCACAGACTCCGTCTGTAACAGGGATCGTTTGGCTACCATTTATAGAACAGATTGTGTGGGGATTTCAACAGGATGCCTCTATGGCAATAGAGATTAGGCAATTAACCTTGATGTCACTGTAATTATTAAGACACTTTAGCAAGATGAATTCATTTCCCAAAAGGTGTTAGAAACAGAACCGTCTCCCAGTCTGGAATGAACAGCCAATATGGAAATTGGTAATTAGAATAAGACAAAGAGCAAAAGACAGGGATTTGTGCCTTTGTCAGAGTAACCCAGGAATAAGCAATAAGGAGTCCACATATGATCCTGGTGAAGACTGGGATGTGTCATTGATGTTTTGGGTATATGTGAAAGAACAGTAGTCCAGTTTCCCACCCGAATCATCACTTTCAGTTACAATGCCAGGACATCTAATTAGAACAATATAAAACGTATTCCCTTGTATCCATCACCTTTGAGGTAAACTACATGCAGGGTAGTAGGTATTGTATACATATTTTAAGCGTAGATTGTAAAGCAATATACACTGAGGAAAAAAATGAATGCAAGATGCAACAATTTCAAAGATTTTACTGAGTTACAGTTCAAATAAGGAAATCAGTTAACCTGTTGAAACTCTAGGGGCGCAATTTCATTTTTGGATGAAAAACGTTCCCGTTTTAAACAAGATATTTTGTCACAAAAAGATGCTCGACTATGCATATAATTGCTACGATTCGAAAGAAAACACTCTGACGTGTCCAGAAATACAAAGATATTTTCTATGCGTGCCCTAGAACGTGAGCTTCAGGCAAAACCAAGATGACATGGCATCCAGGAAATGAACAGGATTTTTGAGGCTCTGTTTTCCCTTGTCTCCTTATATGGCTGTGAATGCGAGAGGAATGAGAATGCCCTTTCTGTCGTTTCCCCAAGGTGTCTGCAGCATTGTGACGTATTTGTAGGCAGATCATTGGAAGATTGATAAGAGACCACATTTACCACGTGTCCGCCCGGTGTCCTGCGCCGAAATTGGTGCGCAAAAGTCACCTGCCACTATTTTTCCAAGGGATACAGAGAGTAAAGCAAGCTTCCACGAACTGCATGTCAATGAAGAGATATGTGAAAAAACACCTTGAGGACTGATTCCAAACAACGTTTGCCATGTTTCGGTCGATATTATGTAGTTAATCCGGAAAAAGTTTTACGTTGTAGGTGACTGAATTTCGGTTCGTTTCGGTAGCCAAACGCAATGTGGAAAACGGAACGATTTCTCCTACACACAGACGCTTTCAGGAAACACTGCGCATTTGGTATGTAACTGAGAGTCTCCTCATTGAAAACATCAGAAGCTCTTCAAAGGTAAATGATTTTATTTATTTGGTTATCTGGTTTTTGTGAAAATGTTGCGTGCTACATGTTATTCAAAATGCATTGCTAGCTTTGCATACTCTTACACAAATTAGTCAATTTCTATGGTTCAAAAGCAGATTTTGAAAATCTGAGATGACAGTGTTGTTAAGAAAAGGCTAAGCTTGAGAGTAGGCGCATTATTTTCATTTTATTTGCGATTTTCAGAAATCGTTAACGTTGCGTTATGCTAATGAGCCTGAGGCTTTAGTCAGGATCCCGGATCCGGGATGGGGAGTTTCAAGAAGTTAATTGATTAATTCATTGGGCCCTAATCTATGCATTTCACATGACTGGGAATATAGATATGCATCTGTTGGTCACAGATACCTTAAATAAATGTAGGGGAGTGGATCAGATAACCAGTCAGTATTTGGTGTGAACACCATTTGCCTCATGTAGAGCAACACATCTCCTTTGCATAGAGTTGATCAGGCTGTTGATTGTGACCTGTGGATTGTTGTCCTACTCCTCTTCAATGACTGTGCGAAATTGCTGGATATTGGCGGGAACTGGAAAACGCTGTCGTACACGTCGATCCAGAGCATCCCAAACAATGGGTGCTCAATGGGTGACATGTATGCGGATTATGCATGCCATGGAATACCTGGGACATTTTCAGCCTCCAGGAATTGTGTACAGATCCTTGCGACATGGGGCCGTGCATTATCATGCTGAAACAGGCGCATGAATGGCACCACAATGGGCCTCAAGATCTCATCATGGAATCTCTGTGCATTCATATTGCCAACAATAAAATGCGATTGTGTTCAATGTCCGTAGTTTATGCCTGCCCATAACATAATCCCACCACCACTATGGTGCACTCTGTTCACAACGTTGATAGACCACAACATTACGCTTCTCGCCTGATACGAGAAGAACACCCACAGGAGGTAACCGGACGGGTGTATCACTGGATGAGCAAGTTCCGTTAACAAGAAAGAAACAAAAATTGCGTCCAGCTTGAGGGGGAAATGTGGTACCCCCTACCTCCCTCCCTGATGGGACAGAGCATGCGTGCCCTGGCGACCCACTCGCAGCTGCCACTCCACATGAACTGAAACACAAGCCTTACTAGAGGCCTCCTCAGACAAGCCGGCAATGGGTAGATGTACGCCAAAAACAAAAGAGACGGCAACACATCCACCTTTAGGACCAGGACTTTGCCCATAAATGACAAATACCTAGCCTTCCACATTGCTAGCTTCCTCTGTACCACTGCGATACGCATGTTCCAGTTTAGCGACGCTGAGCCGGAGGTCTCAAAATGGACCCCGAGAATCCTCAGGGCCCCCTCATAAGGAGGTATAACCCCCCGGGCACATCCGTTCTACCGCGCCATCTTCCGAAAAACTTGACGGAAGACTTTGCATGGTTCAGAACCGCACCCAATGCTCGGGTGAAATCCCCAAAGATGGCAAGGGACCTTGTCAGGCACGAGTCCTTGCACAGCAGCAAGGAAGTGTCGTCGGCATACTGCGTCATCTTAACACGCAGCCCACCACTTCCAGGGATAAGCAAGCCTTCCACCCCTGTGTCTGCCCTAATGGCAGCCCTCAGAGGCTCCATGTACAGAACGAAGAGGAGAGCCAAGAGTGGGCACCCCTGCCTGACCCCAGACGAGAGGTCAAAAACGTCACCCAAGTGACTATTTACACTAACTCGGCACCCCGCTCCGACATATAATATGCGAATCCATCCTATGAACTTCTCCCCAAATCCTAATCGACCTAACACTCTGAATAAAAAGGATCTATTCACGCGATCAAAGCTTTCGCCTGATCTAGCGCTGCTACCATTAAAGGCAATCCTCTATCTTAAACCCAAGCGATGGCGTCCCTGATTAACTGTAGGTTCCATCTAATAGAGCGGCCCTCTACCCCGCCCGTCTGATCCTCATGGACGAAGTAGGGAAGGGCTGTGCGCAACCGGTCTCGTAAAACCTTTGCAAGTAGCTTGTAATCTACACACATCATGGTCAACGGCCGCCAGTTGCGAAAGGTCTGTTACTTCCCCCTTCTTATGTAAAAGTGACAGCACACCAACAGCCATTGATCCCCCCGGGACCCCCGTCTCAAGGATGGCCTTCAAGACTTCGAGAACCACTGGTCCAAGTATACCCCAAAACTTGAGATAAAACTCAGCCGGCAGCCCATCCATCCCAGGCACCTTCCCTTTTCCCATCCTCCTAAGAGCGCTCTCAACCTCTTCTAGTGAGATCTGGGCCTCCATCACTTCTCTAATGTCCTCCGGCAACCGCCTCGACAAGTGTCCTAAAAACACATTTCCCTGCTCTACGTCTATTTCCCTTTCCTTAAATAAACCTTGGAAATGATCAGTTGTCACCCTGACCATATCCTCTGGTTCTCTAACTATACTACCATTTTCTTCCCTAACGCCATGCATTACCTTCCTACTCTGTCTGGCCCTAACCGACTTAAAGAACATAGCAGAACAAGTCTCATTGTGTTCTAGAAAGCCACTATGCGCACGCTCCAGGAAAACTTGAGCCTTCCGCTCCTGCAACTCCCTGAGCTGTGTCTTTAGGGTTGCGGATCTCCCCCAGTCAAACGACCCGCCGAGGTTGCCTGCCTCGTACTCGAGTTCAATTAACCTTTGGATACAATCCACCTCCCTCCTCTCCTCCCTTTTTTCCCTCTTGCAATACCCTATTATAAAAGCCCTAATCCTCACCTTAACTAATTCCCACCACTCTAACATCCCCTCGCACATGTACCGGAGGCCTTCAAGCATCCAAAAGAAACCAAAAAACCCGTCAACAAAAGCCTGCTCCTCCAGCACCTCCCGATCTAACTTCCAATTCCCCCTACCAAAGAGGCCGACTGGCGACCCCACCTGCAGGAGCACCCCGTCGTGATCCGAAAAGAAAACAGGCAACAGCCGCCCAGACAACTTACCCAAAGACCTGGGTACAAAAATATAGTCGAGCCTCCGCTCAACCCCCTGGAGTTGCGCCATG
>NW_027016559.1:81327-123827 GCF_036934945.1 Oncorhynchus masou masou | reverse complement strand
CTAATCCTCACATGTAAATGATACAAACGTATCTGTTATTATTGCACAAAATGTTAAGTCAAGCAATATACCAGTGTAATATTTACCCATTTAAAAGAAACCCACTCAAACCTCTCCAAAATGTGCTTATCACGTGACTGTCTAACAGACATGATTTTTTGAGTAATATAGTCAAAACCATGGGTGGTTCATTCTGGAAACGTCTTTGTCGTGTTACTCATTAGGTATACTGACACATGCATCAACTCTGTCAATAGATTACCTAAATGTGTGTTTGTAATGTGCAAACACTGTATGGCACAAGATTGAGTACTTAAACACTACAGAAAGATGTGTTTAAACCAGAATACACAGCTTATTGTGTTGTTTAATACTAGTAATACGCACACCTGAAACATAGGTTACTCAACATTTTTATTCTAAATGAAACTGTGATACTGTAGTTGGAACAATATTAAAGGCTACAGCCTAACTAAGTTGGCCTTTATCTACTTAGCGATGAACTAGGCAAAATGCATAATGGTATAATATTTATCTTCCCCATTTATTCACGTTTCTTCTCACTGATCAACACTTCATACAGAACGTTTATGGGCTGGTCCAGCCACTTTCAGACTTTCAGGGCAATGTGACTTCCTTCCGCTCATTTGTTGTTATCCTGTAACTCCCTGTTGCTGGAGAACTGCATGGAGGAAGGATAGAGTAATACAGTCTTCAAGTAGGCTACGGTAATAAGGATACAAACTGCACTGGTCCTGAAAGTGAGTGTTAACTCTGTGCTTACATATTCCTTTTCCTATATTGTAAAAGTTGATTCTGTCAGAATATAGGTATCTATTGATAATGTGTTTTTTTGGCATATTGTATGGTTGTTGGTTGTGTTCATGGGAACAAAGACTCAAGCTCTTGTGAGACAAGCTCTTGTGGTACTTTGTCTTTCCACTTTTTTCTAACGCTCAAATAATGTGAACTGTATTTACTGCACGGCAAATTCTCCAGGGTTAAATAAACACTGAGAGTATTACATTTAACACTGTTCCAGTGTCTATACGGGTCCACACTTTTTAGTGTTAAATTTAAACCACTGCTTAGTTTAAAGCCTTATTTGCATATTTCCCAAAGTGCTTTTCAATGAATTGTAGAGTTACCACCCATGACTGTATTGTTTACTGAAGGAGACATGTTTGCTGCATTCATTCAGTTTCAGTTGTGTGGACTTCGCCAAGTGAGATCCTAAGTGAATATGTTATCATTAAAATGTAATTCCTTAAAACAATATAATATGTATTTCATAAGGCCTTATTTTGAGGGCCTAATTTTAACCTAGTTTTAACCTCAAACTCATGGTTTACAGGCCACATCAGGTCTGCAAGTCACATTATGCTGGCCAGTGTGGGGTATCCAACATTTAGAATTTTTATTCACCCGCAACCTGCATTCAGAATGATTGCCAGGGCCAGGAAGACTAAGATATGAGACTACCAAAAGCATCTAAACTGGAACAACCATTTTAGTAATGGTGCAATAAATTAAGTAGCACATTGGTTTATCAATCAATCTATGTCCCTGCAAAAACATAGATATTGAAACAAACAATTTGAAAAATCAACCCACAAAAGAGCTTTCTGGGATATATGATACTGATGGGTGTGGTTTTGGTTCAACACTGGTTGTTAACACCAACACGGGGGTTAACACCAATGAGTGTTAATTTAAAACTTACATAGTTAATTTAACTCCTGAATCAAATCTAGAAATGTTACACTGAAGAATCAACACGAGGTAATTCTGGCCAATTTGCCGTGTACATGTAAAGAAAAGTAATTCCCTGTGCTATGGCCATTTTGTCTCACATAATGTTATCAGGGTGTGCAGCACACCCTTTGTTGATGGGCTACTGCCTGTGTGGAGCTGTCAGCACTCAACTCTGCAGTTGTTTAACAATTGTTATGGCTAAGTAGCCGCTCTCTGTCACGGCAACCAAGTTTTTGCAAGCAGAGGCACAATGTTTTTAAAGAATGGATGTTAAGAAAGAATGGGTGGGGGCTTAACTTGAGTTTGAAAATAGTTTCAACATCAAAGCTATGAAAATGATTAGTGCTTTAAGTAACCAGAAGAGGCTGCTGTGGAGCAACAGTACAATAGCTGTGTTAAAGTTGCAGTTGCTGTCAGCAGACACAGTAACAACCTGAGCTATGAATTACCCAAATTGCTTTTCCTCATATCCTGTTTTTGCTGTTTCCTTTTGATTCTAGGTCTCAGCTATTCACCCTATACATGTACCATGTTTCCTTAAACCCCATTAGCAAATGGCAAAATAACCCCTACCGCGACTTAATAACAAAGCTACTGCCAGCCCCACTAACGCCGCTGCTGCACAAGATTCACTGTAAGTAACCACCTAACTGCCCACACCTCTTCCACCACTACCCCACCCCCACCACATCTCTCCCTCCATCTATCTTTCCACCCCCCTCTCTTCTTCTGACACTCCCCCTTCACACACACTCTGTCATGAGTGGGCACCCCTACGCTGCCCCCCATCTGTCCCACTTTCAACAGACATAGATGAGTAGAGCAGCCTGCCTGCCTGGGCACCTGTTCCTATGTGACATATCTAATTCCAAATTCCACTTCAAGTGCACATTTTTTAGCTCTCAATTTTCACTTGTTATATACGTTCATATCTCCTGCTGGCTGTGCTCTTTGCTGCATGATTCAGATGTGTGAGACTACTTGACTACACTGACTCCCAGGACTTGGCAGCTAGGGGCTGCTGCTGTCAAATAAATGCAGGCAAATGTTTTCAAAAGCTCTCCATTTCAACTCGTTACAAGTCGATCTCTCCTTAATCTTGCTAGCTGTGCTCTTG
Organism: Oncorhynchus masou masou; assembly: GCF_036934945.1. Classification (NCBI taxonomy): domain Eukaryota; kingdom Metazoa; phylum Chordata; class Actinopteri; order Salmoniformes; family Salmonidae; genus Oncorhynchus; species Oncorhynchus masou. The sequence goes on along the minus strand of NW_027016559.1, from coordinate 120,955 downwards.
CCTCATGCTTCAGAAGTGTGTCATAATGAGACAAACTGCTGTCTTTTTCTATCTCACGCAGTGCCAAGATGGGCCATTTACACCATCTTTGCCGTCATCGTCTTGCTGTTTTTGGTGTGTATTATTTGGGTCTTTGTGAAATACTGCTGCAAGAGCAAGAAAAAGAGAAAGAACAACCCGGACCATCAGATCAATCTACAAGGGGTGACTGGTTCTACGACTACATCGCTAGTAAGTAAAGGTAGTAGTAGTACTAGCTTGGTCTTTGTGGGATAACTCAGAGCGTCTGCTCCATTCTATCCATTTCTTCTTGCTTGGATTGGTCGCCGTTGTGGAGGAGTGAAGTAGAGGTGTAGCCTTAGCTCCTTATGTACAGTACCAGTCAAAGGTTCTACTCATTCAAGAGTTTCTCTTTATTTTTTTCACTATTTTCTACATTGTAGAATAATAGTGAAGGCATCAAAACTATGAAATAACACATATGGAATCATGTAGTATCCAAAAAAAGTATTAAACACATCAAAATACTGTATATTTTAGATTCTTCAAAGTATCCACCCTTTGCCTTGATGACAGCTTTGCACACTCTTGGCATTCTCTCAGACAGCTTCATGAGGAATGTTTTTTCAACAGTCTTGAAGGAGTTCCCACATATGCTGCGCACTTCTTGGCTGCTTTTCCTTCATTCTGCGGTCCAACTCATCCTAAAGCAATTGGGTTGAGTTTGGGTGATTGTGGAGACCAGGTCATCTGATGCTACACCATCACTCTCCTTCTTGGTCAAATAGCCCTTACACAGCCTGGATGTGTGTTTTAGGTCATTGTCCTCTTGAAAACAAATGATAGTCCCACTAAGCGCAAACCAGATTGTAACGGTTCTCGTCTGGTGAAGGAGAAGCGGACCAAAATCCAATGTGGTATTTTTGAGACATGTTTAATAACGATGAAAACGAACAAATACAAAAACAACAAACGGACTGTGAAAAATCTATACATCCTATCTGGTGACAACAAACACAGAGACAGGAACAATCACCCACGAAATACTCAAAGAATATGGCTGCCTAAATATGGTTCCCAATCAGAGACGATGATAAACACCTGCCTCGGATTGAGAACCACTCCAGACAGCCATGGACTATGCTAGATACCCCCACTAAACCACACACCCAATACCTAACAAAACCCCAAGACAAAACACACCACAATAAACCCATGTCACACCCTGGCCTGACCAAAAAAATAAAGACAAACACAATATATATCAACCAGGGCGTGACACTGATAGGATGGTGTATCGCTGCAGAATGCTGTGGTAGCCATGCTGGTTAAGTGTGCCTTGAATTCTAAATAAATCACAGACAGTGTCACCAACAAAGCACCCCTACACCATCACACCTCCTCCTCCATGCTTCACGGTGGGAACCACACTTGCGGATATTATCCAAAAATATCAAATGTAGATTTATCAGACCAAATGACAGATTTCCACTGGTCTAATGTCCATTGTTCGTGCTTATTGGCCTAAGCAAGTCTCTTCTTCTTATTGGTGTCCTTTAGTAGTGGTTCCTTTGCAGCAATTCGATCATGAAGTCTCCTTTGAACAGTTGATGTTGAGATGTGAATGTTACTTGAACTCTGTGAAGTAAGGGCTGCAATCTGAGGTGGAGTTAAGTCTAATGAACTTATCCTCTGCAGCAGAGGTAACTCTGAGTCTTTCTTTCCTGTGGCGGTCCTCATGAGAGCCAGTTTCATCATAGTGCTTGACGGTCTTTGCGAGTGACTTTCATGTCTTAAAGTAATGATAGACTGTCGTTTCTCTTTGCCTAGTTGAGCTACTCTTGCCATAATATGGACTTGGTCTTTTACCAAATAGGGCAATCTTCTGTACACCACCCCTACCTTGTCACAACACAACTGATTGGCTCAAATGTATTAAGAAGGAAAGAAATTCCACAAATTCCCTTTAAAAAGGCACACCTGTTAATTGAAATGCATTCCAGGTAACTTCCTCATGAAGCTGGTTAAGAGAATGCCAATAGTGTGCTAAGCTGTCATCAAGGCAAAGGGTGGCTACTTTGAAGGTCAAATATAAAATCTATTTTGATTTGTTCAAGTCTTACTACATGATTTTGCTTACTACATTATTCCCTATGTGTTATTTCATAGTTTCATATGTCTTCACTTTTATTCTACAATGTAGGAAACAGGACAAATAAAGAAAAACCCTTGAATGCGTAGGTGTATCCAAACCTTTTACTGGCACTGTATGTTAGGATGGGCCACTGCTTGAGGGATTGTGTAGCCGATGAATGTGATTGGCTGGTTCGAGCTATGACAGTGTTCTTGATGGGCAGGTCCAACCTCCCTCGGATGATGCAAACTACGGCTCAGCTAAAAACCGTGGAAGACTACTCTACTCTCTGGAATACAAGGCACAAGAGGTTAGTTAGTCTTTTGAACTTGTAACTTTATCAAAACAACACAAGCCAACATCTCATTCCAAAATCATGGGCAATAATTTGGACTTAGTCCCCACTTTTTTGCTATAACAGCCTTTGCTCTTCTGGGAAGGCTTTCCACTAGATGCTGAAACATTGCTGCGGGAACTTGCTTCCATTCAGCCACAAGCGCATTAGTGAGGTCAGTCACTGATGTTGGGAGATTAGGCCTGGCTGGCAGAGAATGCGTTCTCGCAGAGAATCAACGCTTGGCATTGCTCATCGTGATCTTAGGCTTGTGTGTGGCTTCTTTGCCATGGAAACCCATTTCATGAAGCTTGTGATTAACAGTTCATGTGCTGACATTGCTTCCAGAAGCAGTTTGGAAGTTGGTAGTGAGTGTTGCAACCGAGGACAGACAATTTTTACACGCTTCAGCACTCAGCATTCCCGTTCTATGAGCTTGTGTGGCCTACCACTTCAACGGCTGTCCCGTTGTTGCTCCTAGAGGTTTCCACTTTACAATAACAGTATTTACAATTGACCGGGGCAGCCTTAACAGGGCATACATTTGATGAACTGGCTTGTTGGAAAGGTAGACTTCAATGTGTCTTTATGTTTATACCGTAGAGCAATTGGACTTACAGTGATCTTGCATGTGTGTGTGGCCCTTTATCTTCCCCTACTGTCTTTGACTCTCCTGCCATCACTCATCCCCTGCAGCTGACAGTGGGGATTAAACAGGCTGCAGCACTGCCAGCTATGGACCTGGGAGGCACCTCTGACCCCTATGTTAAAGTCTACATCACCCCCAACAAGTCAAAGACATTCGAGACTAAGGTCTACAGGAAAACCCTTAACCCCATTTTCAATGAACACTTCACATTTGAGGTATTATATTGATATTCCTATTGTATGTTTTATATGTTTAAGAGATTTTTAGCCAGGCTATTGTTTCATACACAATGTTAGTGAGTCTGTGTCTCTGCCCCACTCTTCAATCTCATCTGACTGTCTTGTGTCCAGATTGACAAAGCTGAGCTCAATGAGTCCACCCTAGTCATGAAGGTGTTCGACTTCGATAGGTTCTCCAAACATGACATCATCGGGGAGCTGAGGCTGCAGCTCGGAACCATCGACTGGAATCATGTGATCGAGGAGTGGAAAAACCTTAGTGAACCCTCCAAGTCTGAGGTTAGGATATGACTTGATTTTTGGACCGGTCATAATGCTGATACAAATACAGGAAGCAAGATGTGTAATTGTAGTCTACCTCTACCTAATTTTCCTTGAGATAATATTGGCTTACATACTGTATTTCCACCTGGTTGTTCATATTGTTTCTGGTTACCTTCTGTGATTACAGGATATCATTCTGGGGGAGATCTGCTTCTCATTGCGTTATGTCCCGACCACCAGCAAACTGACTGTTGTCATCCTGGAGGCCAAGAACCTAAAGAGTATGGATTTAGGGGCTCATCAGGTAGGTCCAAGCCCTGGCTCTCTGAGAGGAAGACTGAATGGTTGTTTTTGTGAAGAGTTATGATTAGCCTGGAATCCAGACCGGTTTTGTGCTGAAATTCCACTCCTTGTACAAATCGTCACATGCCAAACATATAACATGGAGTAACAAGGAGTGGACTGTTACAAAACAGGTCTGGATTCCAGGCTAAATTATGAATATTACAAATAATACTACAGGATTATTGTGGCCAGTTTCGATTATTACAAATAATACTGGATGCTCAAACTACATTCTACTGTCATTCATGTACACTGTAGATCCCTATGTAAAAGTACAGCTAGCTCTGGACAAGAAGAAGTGGAAGAGAAAGAAGACATCTGTTAAAAAGTGCACACAAAATCCCTACTTCAACGAATCTTTTACATTTGTGGTGTCATTTGAACAAATTCAAGTAAGTATGATCGTATCTCAGAATATGGCTAAGATGAGGCATTTTTGGCTCTCATTTATACGGTAATTTATGGTATTATCAACAGTTAAATACTCAGAAACGTTTTACCGAAGCATACTGTAAATGATGGTGCATTGTGGGAAAATGTTATAGGCTGGGACATAATTGCTGTATTTAGAATGGAATTCCATTCCACCCCATAGAATACAGTACTGTACTGTACCTTTGGAGGGTCAAAAACCTTTTGACCACCAGTGGGTGCATGGTATTGCTGTTTCTGGCTCATTATTCTATTTTGAGTTGTGCCTTGTAAGAGGCTAACCTCTTGCACCCATAAGTGAGAATGCTGTACCAATTCTGCTCATATGTGGTTATGGTGCCCCATCAATTTCTAATGTATAGGGGTCAGATTGGAGTTGCAGCAAGTCTTAAACCTTAAAAGGGGGCTGAACTTCCTGTTTGAGCCTCGGTTTCAATTATCCTCATTATGTAATTCTCCTCATTATGTAATTTGACTGAGAACTAGATTTGTGTCTTGGAGGTGTGCTTTGAAATGTGTATCTCTGATGTGGGTATCTCGTGACAAGCGTCTGTTCTTTCACTCTGCAAAACAGTGCACAGTTACAGTCACTCACACTTCCAGATAACTTGAAACAGTTTAACCAGGTCTTGTGTTTGGAAGTAGCCTAGACTAGCTAGCAAACTAGCCAACTTCTTTAGCCGGCTGGTGTGCGACCTGTGGAAAAATTGGTTTGACTTTGGATTGCCTATCTGTGGGGATAGTTGACTGACTAACACAGGAGGTTGGTGGTACCTTAAATGGGGAGGACGGGCTCATAGTAATGGCTGGAATGGAGTCAATGGAATGGTATCGAACTCATCAAACACATGGTTTCCATGTGTTTGATACCATTCCCTTCACTACATTCCAGCCATTATTATGAGCAGTCCTCCCATCAACAGCCTCCTGTGGTCCCTAACTTACCCATAGGGATATTGAATGTCAAACCAAATTGACCATGGGCATTCATGATCGGGACTGGTGCAGCTGCACTCCGAATTGACGATTACTTAGGTGCTGCCAGCTATGGGCATGTGGGCACGACTGAAATAAATGAAACCCAAGGAAAACACCACTGAATAACGTATGGTGACATTTAGTTTTTCCTGTCGTAACACATTGTGGTTTGACCGGTACCCCTCATTCCGTGACATACACTTTTTTTCAAATTATCTCAAAAATCTGTATTTTAGACGATACTGACTTTATGACCAAAATTATCCTATTTACACTTTGTGGTATATTGTCACACTAGAATAAATGTTGCTGACTAATATTATTGCCACATAGGCCGTTATTGCCTTCAGTTGCTCTTTAAGTGTTTGAGCATTTTGTCATTTCCTTTTGGTCTGTTTTGCAGTAACTGCCATTTTGGAAGCCTATAAAGGTCCAATCCATCTGTTTTTATGTCAATATCAAATCATTTCTGGGAAACAATTGTGTGCCTTACTGTGATTGTTAAAAATTAAAATGGTAAAAAAAGACAGAACAATAGCTTCTTAGCAAATAGCAATTTCTCAAGCAAGAATTATGCGAGAACTGTCTGGGAGTGGCCTGAGTGGGGAGTGGAAAACTGAAAACCAGCTGTTATTGCCAGAGGGGTTTGGAACTTTGTTTCTTATTGGTCTATCAACTTATTTACCACCTGGTGATGTCACTATGCAAGACAAAACTCCCTCCCACCAAAACAAGTGGAAATTTTCCGGCTGGTCTTTTCAATCAGGTTTTACACTAAAAGGGCATCATCATAATTTTCACGATTTCACAGTATTATTCCAACCTAGTTAGGAAATATATACAAAACACAGAAAAAGTGTTTGACTGCACTGTTTGAGTTCGAGTTTGAGTTTATTTTTATTTTTACAGGGATCGTGCACATTAATCAACGTTTCAGTTAAAGTGCCGGTTTTAGCCAGCTGGCTAATTTTCAACCGCAGTCCCTGGGCAGGTTATTAAAAACAATGACAATATAGACAATAGCAACATAGAACAAGCAAGACATAGCAACATAGGACAAGCAAGACGTAGCATACAGACAGAGCAACATAGAGCAAAAAGCAGCAAGACAAAATTCATAAAAGCAACAAAGTGTTTCCACACCTACCTTTAAGGCCTCTGGAAGTACAAGTGATATAAAACACAAACATTCATTAATATGCTGCAATGTTTAACACTTTACCTAGCAACCAACCTGCTTGTACCAATCCCTTACAATTACAGTAAAATACTGTGAAATACAAACCCCTCCCTTCAATGAATTTCATTCATTCTTTCATTCCTTCAGATTACGGTAACATGTACTTTTTTCTACAGTAAAGTACAGTCAAATTTACAGTATTGTACCGTATGTCTATCACAGTACTTGGTTTGATTATTTATTTATAGTAGAGTAGGTGTACTGTAATATGAAATATATAATTTTACTTGCCACTGAACTGCCTGTAAATTACTGTCAAATTAACAGCAACCCCTTTACAGTGCGATATAAACAAATACATTTTTAAAGAATATAACATAAAAATGCCTTGAGCTGAGTTCCACTGTTGTACCCCATCAGAACCCAAAATACAATGAGTAAACAAAATATGAGTATTGAGTTTCACCCCTTTTCCCTCAGAACAGCCTCAATTAATCAGGGCATGAACTCTACAAGGTGTCGAAAGCGTTCCATAGTGATGCTGGCCCATGTTTACTCCAATGCTTCCCACACTTGTGTCAAGTTGGCTGGATGTACTTTGGGTAGTGGACCATTCGTGATACACATGTGAAACTGTTTTAAAAAACTAGCAGCGTTGCACTTCTTTACACACTTAAACCTGGATTCATCTGGTCAGTATATGTCACGGAAAGACCAGGTGTTCGTAATGTTTTGTACACAGTGTATAAGCTTGTTTTACTTCACAATTTGTAAACGATTTAATTGTAAACAAACACTGTACAGCATCAAAGCATGGTTAAACTATAATTTTGGTATATTGGATGGTCAGTCCTTGCATCCATAGCTCTGTCTATAAATTTGAGAGTGGTTATATATTTTCAACCCCATTCCTCAGCTGTTAACCAAAACCAATATTGTTTGTACTGCAGATTGCCCCTTTAAACAAAAAGTAATGGGACCTCCTTTGCAGTGACTGTTGTCTGCTATTGCTCCCTCCAGAGGCTTCAGCTGGTGATTTCCGTGTGGGACCATGACAAGTTTACCAGGAACGATGCTATTGGGAAGATCTTCCTGGGTTGTGATGCTACAGGGAACCAGCAGAGGCACTGGGCAGACATGCTGTCCAACCCCGTAAGCCTGTGGCCCAGTGGCACAACCTGTTTTCCAGTGAACAGGTGGACTCCATTCTCGAACTCAAACACTCAGTCAGGATCCCCTTCATTAATAAGAACTTTTGAGAAAACTTAGACTTGCTTTCCAGAATCATGGCACTCCAGCGACCATGGGAAGAGGCTAGAAATAACCAACTACCGTCCTCTGCTTCACTTAGCTAATAGCAGCTTGGAGGCTCGAGCACTTTTAAACGCTGATAAAATAATCCAATATGCATGCTGGACATCCAGATTTAAATAGTTGCAATTTTTATAGACATGTTATGAAATACATACGTGATAGATTATTTTCCTATTCTTAACTGGACCTATCTATTTTCTATGTAGCCCATTGTTTATTGGTTTTATACTCAAGTTGAATATAGCATTACAGTCAAACCTAAATGCTGCACAGACTAGCATACAAAAAGACTCCATGGCCTGGGAGAGCATACTGTAGGCCCACCCACTTGGGAGCGAGGCACACACGCTGGGAAGTCAGGCCCAGCCAATCAGATTCGTTTTTCCCAACAAAAGGGCTTTATTATTCATCAGCTGTCCTGGTGGCTGGTCTCCAATGATCCCGCAGGTAAAGCAGCCGAATGTATTGAGGTCCTGGGCTGGTGCGTTACACCAGGTCTGCGGTTGTGAGGCCAGTTGAATGTACCGCCAAATTTTTGAAAACAACGTTGGAGGCAACTTATGGTAGAGAAATTTACATAAAATTCTCTGGCAACAACTCTGGTGGACATTCCTGCAGTCAGCATGCCAATTGCACGCTCCCTCAAATTTTGTGGCATTGTGTTGTGTGACAAAACTGCACATTCTAGAATGGCCTTTTATTGTCCCCAGCACAAGATGCAGCTGTTTAATCAGCTTCTTGATATGCCACACTTGTCAGGTAGATGGATTATCTTGGCAAAGGAGAAATTATTACAAACAGGGATGTAAACATGTGTGCACAAAATTTGAGAGAAGCAAGATTTTTGTGCATATGGAACATTTCTGGGATCTTTGATTTCAGCTCATGAAACAACGGACAAATACTTTACATGTTGTATGTACACTCTTAATTGATGGAAATATGCAATAAATCCATGTATGGCTTCTCATTTCCACAACCGTCTAATTGACTGTGTCTGATTGAATTTCAGGTGATAATATCATGTGCCTTACCGTGGCTCAATTAACCTAAGTTCAGCAGGCTCCTCTCTCCCAAGTGACACAAGGTTGGGCCAATGGGAAATCAGGGAGCCACAGCAGTGTCAGCCTGTAGGACCTTATGATACCTCATTAACAGGGATGAAAACAACAGATCAAGGGCTTGGAGTCTCAGCCAGAGATGGTTTATAATGTTAATACCGGCTTTGTCTCAGTGTCATCACTGGGATATTGCTTACATCTCTCGGTAGTCTGGTGTAAACACATTAAATGGTATGACATAAGTAAATACATTTTATTTCATTATTTGAGGGCATGTTGTCAGACATATCCTCAATACAAATAATATTGAAACACATTTTGCAATATTGCAACAAATATGAAAGCTTGGGTGTAACTCAGAAAGGTTTTGACTTTAAATGAGGGTACTTTATTTGACCCTGATTGTAGTCATGCTAGGTTTCATCGGTCGGACAGTCAAGTCAAAGAAGAAGGAATGACTGGGGTGGCAGGGTAGCCTAGTGTTTAGAGTGTTGGACTAGTAACCAAAAGGTTGCAAGTTCAAATCCCCAAGCTGACAAGGTACCCTGAACAGGCAGTTAACCCACTGTTCCTAGGCCATCAAAAATAAGAATTTGTTCTTAACTGACTTGCCTAGTAAAATAAAGGTTAAAAAAGAGGAAATATAACTCAATAAGGATTTAAAGAAAATGTCCTCAATTTCCAAACATTTTTTTTATTGGAAATCAAATGGAGTTTCTACTGTTTACATTTCAAAGGTTTCGTTGGATATCAAATCGATTTTTTTTCTGAATCCTCTGAATGATTCTGGTGAATTGTTGCTACTTTCTAGAAAGAGATGATTGGATAACAAGTGTGTGTGAGTGCAGAACTGCAGATGTGTTCCCAGAACCTGAGTATCTAAGTGATCCAGCATCAGAGCCAAAACCAAAGGTTTTGCTGTCTATTCAGTCAGCTCTGATCATTTTTCTGATTCGCTCTGGCCCATCCATGTTCACGGTCCTTTGACACATGGCCTCCCGTTGGGTGACCTGGCCTGTGGTAAGCCTCCCAAAGGCTGGGCACAGTTACATCAAAGAACCATGAAACCTCTGTTTTCTGATCGTAACTACGGGCCTAATCAATAAACCATGGATGGCATACTCCCTGGTAAAGTATCAGATACATCACATGACACCAAGAGCCATTTGACATGAGGCCAATGGACAGAAAACAAGCACATTATCTGTCAATGGGGCTCCATCTAATTCATAATGTTGGAGTTAGTTGCCCAAGCCACGCTGCACGCTCAAAGTCTTTGAAGTCTGTTTGTTGTCAATGTTTTTGTAACTGGCGAGGGTGGAGAGAGAAAGGCCTTTGGGGGGCAGGTGTCTTGACAACAGGCAGGTGGGGCCTTCCCTGTTCGGCTGGCGATGTTCTTATCAACGCACATCATGCACCTGAAAATGAAGAGCCGAGGAGATTAAGGAGGCTCTTTGAAATGTAAAATATGCCCACCCATCCTGTTGATGTTGTGTGTCTGTCTTCATGCAATCATAAGCGTCCAACACTGCACCAACACTTCATTCACACCGACACCGCAAATGCCCTGGACATTTCACAACGGCACCTCAGTCATGATATGTGTCAGTAAATGTGCAGTATGACACAATGCTGACGGACTCTTCTGTCATCAATACAATAAATACCTTTTGAGTTGACCTATTGGTATCAAATACATCGAGCACATGGTTTCCATTGCATTCAACCCGTTCCAGCCATTATTATGAGCCGTCCTCCCCTTAGCAGCCTCCACTGGTTTCAAGGACGTAATTACAACATCTGGCCTGTACTCTCTCCCTATCCCACACCCTATCGCTCGAGTTCCCTCTGTCCTCCATAGGCTATTATATCTATTATATCTCTACGGGCTATGTGCTCAGCTCCTCGGTATACAGCAGGATGACATCGTAGGACTAGCGTTTCCAGGATACCTGGAGTGCTGCTAAGCTGTCCAATTAAAGCGTGCCTTGAAATCATTGCCTCCTAAGTGAGTGATTGCTCTTAGTGAGGATTTGCTTCTTGCAGATTTCAACCAGTGCATGATAAGAAGGATCCCTTGTCATTTCAGAGACGACGAGAGTGAATCCAACTAATTCATAGGCTACCTCTACACATGGTGAGTGTTTAAACATTTTTGAATGCGAATTAGGCATGCAACTGATTAAAGGAACAGATCGGTGATAATATGCTGTTCAATCGACATTTAATGTAATGATATGCTCATCTGATTCTTGAATAATATAAAAATGCTATGAGCCTACTCTATCCTAACACAAAATATAAGGTTGTTTTATACCATGTTTTTATTATCTGAGGTCTTTAAAAACACACACATAGCTTCAAAATATGTTTAAAACAAATATCATGTCATTCTCATGGGCTGCCAGTCCCTTGCATCCATAGCCCCGTCTATGAAATTGAGTTTGCCTAATTTCCCCAGCCCAGCAGATTTATACCAAACCAATTGGTCAAGCTGGATTACTTTAGGCTGTTTAATGTTTTATGTTTGATTATTTTATCAAATAATCATTTATTACATTTGGATACATCTAATTCAGCCAATATTGAGCTTCTTTTTTTTTGTTTCCTCTCACGAGCTCTTCAAACCAGAATGTTGAAGAAAATTATCTTTTAATATACTTGACTGGTTGCCCATGTGGTTGGTCCTTTTGGCGGTAGGAATGTGAGACATTATATCCACAGGAATGTAGAATTACATCAACTTTTCAAAGCACTGGTAGTGCTACGTGTTCAGATTTTCAGCGTTCACAAAATAAAAATAAAAACTCATGCATACTTGCGGAGCTCGTGAACGTGTTTACATGTTTTATGCAAGCTTCGGGTGACTGAAATCTGAATGCACTAATTCCTGTGGATATACTGTCTCACATTTCTACCGGCAAAAAGGACCAACTGCACGGACAACCAGTAAAGAACATTAAAATATAATTTTATTCAACACTTTGGCTTGTAGAGGTCGTGAGAGGAAACTTTCCTGATTCAAATGCTAATTTCTGCCAGATGTAGAATTCACCATCGGGTATCCAGGCAACTGATGCTGCTGCTGCTCGTCTTTCATTTTATCTTTATGCGGGAGGTAAATTCTCTACAATGACAATGAATATACTTAGCCAGCTACCTAGACAATGTTGATTAATAGACACAGGGTTTCAGCTGCCATTATCAACACTGATATTGGATAGCTTTGGAAAATGTTGAGACCAATGTTGATCCTCAGCATCCTCTTTAGTTAATCTGTCTGTCTCTCTCACCAGGAGGCAGAAAATGGAAACCGTGGAAAAATGGAACAAAGGCCTAATGTCACCTAAGTTGTTTGATGGAAAAGTATTTCCCAAACAGAATGGAAAGACAGGTAGGTATTCTTCATGGATTGCACTAGGTCTCAAAAACCCTCCTCCATTTGTAGGATTTTCAGTCATTACATTCGCCCACAATTGGCTACGTGTAAACTACAATTCCTATGCGGTTTTAACAACTCGAAACGTCAATAATCATCGCATATGCTGATATGCCCCTTATCTTTCATGTCAGCAAGAAAAATCTTTCAAATGAAAAAGATACAGTTACCGTAGCAGTTTTGCACAGACCCATTTGATGAACAGCACTTCCTTCCCAGTTAAGGTGTTCAGAGCATGCTAGAAAGCTAATTAGCACAGGTAGCGGCCTATCTTTTCGTCTGTCTTGACTTCCGTAAACAAAGCGCTGTAACATGGAGATGTGGCCGTGTTGGAACACTAACCTTATAAAAGGTGTGTATCAATGTAACCTTTTGCTTTTTGAAAATGATTTCTCGCTGATATGAAAGAAAAGGTCCTTATGCTTCCAAAACCGTACCGCAAGCAATGCGTGTTAATGTTCAGACCTAGCGTCGGGGCTCTTAACAATACTCCCCCGTACAGAAGACGTCATTGTCCAATGACTCTTATGTGCAATTTAATAGAACTGAGAGTCATCATGATCAAGGGTTTCACTTGTAGTAATGTACACACATAATGTTGTTTAGCTAGTCATTGTGTACGAATGAATTGTAAATGACACAGATGGAACTGCAAAGATCAATGTTCCTTCATTCACAGGAATGGTTGCTAAGCATCTTCACAGCACATTCAGACTTCAAGATAGTTGGCATACACAGTCCATCACTTGCTCAGAATATGCCACTGGTAAGAAAACATTAGACTTTTTTACCCTTTCTTATCCTGGTAATATTTCAATGTTGAATCCTGCTTGAGCGCTGCATCATAAATGTTGGGTTTTAGCCTTTAGTTTGATAACAATCTGTTTTAGGACTATGTATTAGCTACAGCATATATAGTCCCTAATGTGGTGACGCTTTCCATTGTGTACAGCATAGCCATGCACATTTACATAGAAATGACTCTGCCGATTGTCAGTGGGTTGGGTCCTTCAGCTCATCGAAATTTGAGACAAAATATCCACCAAAAGTTTTATTAAACTGACTTCAAACCGTGGGTCTCTGTGTGTGGCAATCAAGATGTTTGCTCATTTTAATGTATTTTTTACTTCACCTTTATTTAACCAGGTAGGCAAGTTGAGAACAAGTTCTCATTTACAACTGCGACCAAGCCAAGATAAAGTTAGAGTTACACATGGAAGTAAACAATAAACACAGTAGAAAAAAAGAGTCTATATACATTGTGTGCAAAAGGCATGAGGAGGTAGGCAAATAATTGCAATTTTGCAGATTAACACTGGAGTGATAAATTACCAGATGTTCATGTGCAGGTAGAGATACTGGTGTGCAAAAGAGCAGAAAAGTAAATAAATAAAAACAGTATGGGGATGAGGTAGGTACATTGGGTGGGCTATTTACCAATGGACTATGTACAGCTGCAGCGATCGGTTAGCTGCTCAGAGAGCAGATGAATGAAGTTGGTGAGGGAGATAAAAGTCTCCAACTTCAGCGATTTTTGCAATTCGTTCCAGTCACAGGCAGCAGAGAACTGGAAGGAAAGGCGACCAAATGAGGTGTTGGCTTTAGGGATGATCAGTGAGGTACACATGCTGGAGTGCGTGCTACGGGTGGGTGTTGCCATCGTGACCAGTGAACTGAGATAAAGTGGAGCTTTACCTAGCATGGACTTGTAGATGACCTGGAGCCAGTGGGTCTGGCGACGAATATGTAGCGAGGGCCAGCCGACTAGAGCATATAGGTCGCAGTGGTGGGTGGTATAAGGTGCTTTAGTAACAAAACGGATGGCACTGTGATAAACTGCATCCAGTTTGCTGAGTAGAGTATTGGAAGCTGTTTTGTAAATGACATCGCCGAAGTCGAGGATCGGTAGGATAGTCAGTTTTACTAGGGTAAGCTTGGCGGCGTGAGTGAAGGAGGCTTTGTTGCGAAATAGAAAGCCAACTCTATTTGATTTTAGATTGGAGATGTTTGATATGAGTCTGGAAGGAGAGTTTACAGTCATACACCTTACTTATAGATGTCCACATATTCTAGGTCGGAACCATCCAGGGTGGTGATTCTAGTCGGGCGTGCGGGTGCAGGCAGCGAATGGTTGAAAAGCATGCATTTGGTTTTACTAGCGTTTAAGAGCAGTTGGAGGCCACGGAAGGAACGTTGTATGGCATTGAAGCTCGTTTGGAGGTTAGATAGCACAGTGTCCAAGGAAGGGCCAGAAGTATACAGAATGGTGTCGTCTGCGTAGAGGTGGATCAGGGAATCAGGGATCAGGGAAACGCCCGCAGCAAGAGCAACATCATTGATACGTGGGTCTCTGTGTGTGGCAATCAAGATGTTTGCTCATGATTTAAGGCAGGTACACAAGATGGAAGTACATGCATGCGTATCAGGGGAGAACGCATGCCCTCTCCCATTGAAGCCACAGGAGTTGAAGGCCGACCGCGGTACTGCAGGCCTTGTTAGCAGAAAACAGGGTCCCCCATTATAGTGCATGGAAAGGTGGAAATCTTCATGGTTAATCTGTGTAATAAATCATTTGAAGACAACCATGGAACCAATAATTGCTTCTAATACACCAGATGTAAGTCCTTAAGTGTAGTTATTCTGCAATTACTGTGTCCAAAATACCACAGTCGATTGTCAGTTACTGCAGTTTCAAAACTGCTATCATTTTTTGGAAGGGTTGTTTCAGACTGTATAAAAATTATTAGTACAGTATCAGTCTGCTTTATTAGGCAACAGCACATCCCTAGGGTTCATGGGGTTCATAACTAATAACGTTTGACACATCCCTTGTCCTTTGTAAATCAGGGATGTCTGTGTTAATGTTTAGTCCCTTAGTTTGGTCTGATGTAACAGACTCTTTCTAGCAGGACAGAAATTGCAATGTTCACGCAGTGGTTAAGCTATACATAAAATCATCAGAGTAGTCTTTTTGCATGAGAGATCCACTATGCTGTTGAGGCCTTTCTCATAGTTTTTAAGAAACTGTGCAAAGTTACAGAAAACCTGGATGTCTTCCTGTGTGTGTAATTCAGGCTCCTGTCCAAATTTGATGATGAGTAGGACTGAGCACCATGAGCCTCGGCCTGTCCCCATGGCCCTTGCCCCCAAGTTGCCCCCAAGGCCCATCGCCCCTCTGCCTTTCCATCTCCTCAGACAGCAATGGCCGCTGAAAGCTCTGGAGACCCAGGAGTGGAAGAACAACCTCAAAGCCCAGGCCTGTCTGTTAGGCCTACACATACTGGTGGATTTTCTCTCAGTGACTGCCATTAGCTATGTGGGTGGCTGTAGTACTTACATTGTAACACTTTAGGTCCAATATGCACGTGGTGTTGCTATGCCACCAGAGTTGTGTCAATGTGACGTTCTACGTGCTACACAGAGCGCACTGTTTTGAGAGCTGAGAGGAGCAGAGGCGAAGAGCGTCTTTATTCTATTTTTCCCTACTGTAATGATAATCGATTATTGATTTTAGAAGCCCAGGAGCTTGTTGTGTTGCGAATTATTCGGTGGGTAATAGCTCGGCTCTCGGAACAATTCTATATGGGTGGGTCGGGTTGCAGAGAAAAATATGTCCTGATGGGAATCGGAAGTGATGGGACTCGGGTGGGGCTCGGAATTGATATGGACAGCGCGGGTGGGTGCAGCTCCAAAAAACCCATGCAGGACTCTGTATCAGTGTGTTGTGTGTGTTTGATATCGTTTGCGTCTTCCTACAAATGGAGCAGGCCCACAGTGCAGGAGCAGCCGGCAGCACAGGCTCTCTGGAGAGGGACTCGTTTTTTTGTGCCTCTGGATCCACCACGGCCTCCAGCTCTGGCCTGTCCAGCCCCGTGGAGAACCTCACCAAGATCACAGGTCGCTTCTCCCTATTCTTCCCTCCCTGGAAAAGCAGCTCAGAGTCTGACTCCAACCCCCCCTCCTGCTCTGGCTCCAAGAAGCTGCTTAACTACAGCATTAGGGCGGCCACAGGTCCGGCCGGGGTAGGCGTGGGGTCAGTGGGCAGGGTGGGTCCTCCAGACACCCCAGACATGCACAAACAGAATGGCCAGGAACAATTCCAGTACTCTGTGCCCGTCATATGGAAAGTGACGGACTACATCTTCGTGGGCAACCTGAACACTGCGGACAATGAGCGCATGCTGTGCCGCAACAACATCGACAGTATCATCGACATGAGCAGTCTGCCAGGGGACCCTGGCCCCAGCCTCTGCCTTATCCCCTGCACCTGCTCCCAGGGCGCCCGCCACAGCTGGTCCCGCCTCAAGGTGGACATCTGCAATGTGCCGGACGAGCTGGGCGAGGGCAGCCCCACCCTAAAGCAGCACTGCTTTGAGGACATCAACGAATGCATCGAGGCGTCCAAGGAAAAAAGGAAACATGTGCTGGTCCACTGTCGTGACGGGCACTCCCTGGCACCGACCTGTATCATCCAGTACCTCATGGTGAAACAGAATATGCATCTGATCGCTGCCTATGAGCTGCTGAGGGCCAAGTATCCTGTCAACATCAGGGAGTGTCACCAGAATGTGCTGGTGACCCTGGAGAGAGCTCTGCGGCCTGGAGGAGACGTGGACCCAGAGTGCTTCAAGCAGGCCATCTCAAGGAAAATGGCTTGGACTTGACTGGACTCCCTCCCCCTCCTGTTCAGTTCGGCCATCTTCATTTTTCAAATCTAGTCGTGGCATTCAATGGATCATTTGTTATGGACATTTTTTTAAAGGCAGCATTTCTTTCTGTCATTGTCAACTGTATATGTTGATGTTGCACCTACTTGCGGAACATGCAAGTTGATGTAAACTTCTCTTTTTCAGGACCCTGTCTTTCAAAGATGATTTGTAAAAATTTGTAGCAACACCGGCACAGGAACGGTACATCTGAACATCACACCTGCGGGACAGGTATAGGATGGCAACAACAACAACCCGAGTTACAACAGGAACACACAATCCCTCCATCAGTGCTCAGACTGTCCTCAATAGGCTGCGAGAGGCTGGACTGAGGGCTTGTAGGCCGGTTGTAAGGCAGGTTCTTACCAGACATCACCGGCAACAGCGTCGTCTATGGGCACAAACCCACCGGCGCTGGACCAGACAGGACTGGCAAAAAGTGCTATTCGCTGACGAGTCGCTGTTTTGTCTCACCAGGGGTGCTGGTTGGATTCGCGTTTATCGTCAAAGAAATGAGCGAGGCCTGTACTCTGGAGCAGGATCGATTTGGAGGTGGAAGGTCCGTCGTGGTCTGGGGTGGTGTGTCACAGCATCATCGGACTGAGCTTGTTGTCATTGCAAACAATCTCAACACTGTGCGTTACCGGGAAGACATCCTCCTCCCTCATGTGGTACCCTTCCTGCAGGCTCATCCTGACATGACCCTCCAGCATGACAATGCCACTAGCCATACTGCTCGTTCTGTGCATGATTTCCTGCAAGACAGGAATATCAGTGTTCTGCCATGGCCAGCGAATAGCCCGGATCTCTATCCCGTTGAGCACGTCTGGCACCTGTTGGATCGGACGGTGAGGGCTAGGTCCATTCCCCCCAGAATTGTCCGGGTACTTGCAGGTGCTTTGGTGGAAGAGTGGGGTAACATCTCACAACAAGAACTGGCAAATCTGGTGCAGTCCATGAGGAGGAGATGCACTGCCACCCCAGAGACTAACTGTTACTTTTGATTTTGTCCCCCTCTTTGTTCAGGGAAACATTATTCAATTTCTGTTAGTCACATGTCTGTGGAACTTGTTCAGTTTATGTCTCAGTTGTTGGATCTTGTTATGTTCAAACAAACATTTACACATGCTAAGCTTGCTGAAAATATACGCAGTTGACAGTGAGAGGACGTTTCTTTTTTTTGCTGAGTTTATTTGCCCACTCATAACCCTTTGAATGTATTACTCAGTGATGTTTCTCAGAAGAGGAAAGAGATTAAATGTTTTACTGTATACAGGTGTTAAATATGGAGGAAAAGAATGTTCTTGACCGTGTCTTCAATCTGAAGAAGCTCTGTGTCAGGTTGGTTTTATTGCGCCGGTGCCAGTTAGAAAGCCAGTGTCCCGGAGTCGCTTCTTCACTGATGACGTTGAGACTGTTGTTTTGCGGGTACTATTTAATGAAGCTGATAGTTGAGGACTTGTGAGGCCCCTGTTTCTCAAACTATACACTCTAATGTACTTGTCCACTTGTTCACTTGTGCACCAGAGCCTCCCACTCCTCTTTCTATTCTGGTTAGAGCCAGTTTGAGTTGTTCTGTGGAGGGAGTAGTACACAGCATTGTACGAGATCTTCAGTTGCTTGGCATTTTCTCACATGGAATAGCCTTCATTTCTCAGAACAAGAATAGACTGACGAGTTTTAGAAGAAAGTCTTTGTTTCTGGCCATTTTGAGCCTGTGTTCGAACACATAATGCTGATGCTCCAGGTAATTAACTAGTCTAAAGAAGGCCAGTTATATAGCTTATTTAATCAAAACAACAGTTTCCAGCTGTGCTAACATAATTGCAATGGTGTTTTCTAATGATCAAGTAGCCTTTTAAAATGATAAACTTGGATTAGCTAATACAACGTGCCATTGGAACACAGGAGTGATGGTTGCTGATCGTGGACCTCTGTACACCTATGTAGATATTCCATTAAAAATCTGCCATTTCCAGCTGCAATAGTCATTTAAATCATTAACAATGTCTACACTGTATTTCTGTTCAATTTGATGTTATTTTAATGGACAATTATTATTATTTTTCAACAACAAGGACATTTCTTTTGAACGGTAGTGTACATGGGACTTTGCACATGGAAACCGATTGTAGTTGTTGTAAATCCCTCCCTCCCACATCCATTGGTCTGTGATCTTCCTGCCCTCCGCAGACATTTTCCATTGTGGTTCAGAAGACCAGGCGGAAGATGATGAATTATCATGGATCCTCCTCCGATGAGGAAAACTAACTGTCTTAATCGTAAATTACATAACTTGTCCCTTTTACTCACAATTGCAATAACTTGCTGTGGTACTTCTTGGACACTGTGACTTTGTGATTTCAGCTTTTGTGTATGCAGTGAAACATTAGTACATTATGAATCTGACTGAATGGGGAGTCAGTGTTGTACTGCGAGAAATTCTATTGCATCTGAACATCTGCATGTCAACCATTTTATCTCAATCAGTTACATGGGAATATGCATTTAGATCTAAAATTTCATTAGAAATGTTTTTCAGTAATGAATGTTATACTATGCTATTAGTTGGTTCTGTTATGTACTGGGACAATACTATCGTTGTGTAATCTTGCAGACATTGATTCAGCTTTGATCTAACTTTATTAAACGAGCACCAATCGCCAGAGTAGTTTTTTTTCTACGAGTAGAGAAGAGAATCCACATGCACAGAGGCTTCAGAGGGGCTGCGGATTATACTTTTCTGGAACTTTCTCCCTGGGGGGTTAAAGGGTCCAAAGAAATCGGATTCTGTGGTATAGAAATGTCATTGTTTTGAGGACTTGTGCTCTAGTGTTCGATTCAGTTAATTTGGTCCCAATGTTTCTTCCTTGAAGCGGCAGTTTGTTTAATCGTAATATTTCCATCATTTTAATGATCTGGGAATATGCCAGTAGTGACTGTGTCTATGATTAGAGGTTCATTACTTTGCTTCAGTCACCAAGGGTTGAATGTTGCCCAGTTTAGCACCGTCTGAATTGCAAAATCAACTCAAAGTAACATCACATTGGGATGCAGCACATTATCAGAGGAAATTGTGTAGAGGCTCATATGATTTCAAAAATGGTTACATTACGGTTTAAAAAACTCAAACGGGCGGCTTGCTACAGTAATTTACGTTATTTGTGAAATGCCTCTGATCTAATGCTTTTGAAATATTATAATGATCATCAACTGCTATTTTCTCTGACAGAGATGTAATATTAGAATGACTTATTTTCGTCGGCAGTGGTGGCAATACATTTTTGTTCCTTTGTGGCCCATATGGGTGGAATGATAGCTATCAGAGTACTGTACGGTGACACTTGCACACTTTGTATGCAGTTGTTGGGCAGCAATAAAAGTTTTTTTATGCTATACAATGCTGTCTATTAATTAATGCTATCAATGTTTTAATTGGAATACATGATGTAATGAAATATGAAATAATACAGTTATGTAAATTGGTTATTTCTGTATTGCTGTAACTGTTTTGGACCCTTAACATATTTTTTAAGCTACCAGAATTTTGCAACCTTAGATGTGGTCATTGAACATTTTGTGCACTTCTGCACACCATATAATTTAGGCCATGATATACCTAGACTGATGTTTTATTATTTTCAAGGGGAAAATGCTATATTGAAAAATAAACTGTTATTGAAGGTTAATTTGACCCTTGTGGTGAGTGTTTGGGTCGTCTCTGAACTTGTTTGGTTTTACAACTTGTTCTTAGGTGAACTGTATAATCATGGCCCAGAATGTTCTGACTGAACTGAATATAAAACCAGAATATGTGCAGAAATGTATTTCCTGTGTCATGTTTTTAAGAGTCAAATGTATTGGTAGGTCTAAATATAAAAGAAATACTTGATACATTGTTGCCATTATGTATATCGTTTGACTGGATTATTCTGTATAGGCTTAAACAAAAACCTGAATGAGTTTTTGCTAGATAGTGTTCCCAGGAATGTTTTCATTTGTGCATTCCATAGCAAAACGTTTATGCGACAAAAAGGAGAGTTTCGTATCGGTTAAGGTAGTCCCTACCCATTTCGGTCCATTTTCTTCTGTTTGGTGTCTAGTGAATACAACCCAGTATTTACATAAGGCTCATTTCATCTAGGATTCCCCCATCAATATCAGTCGTGATGCAAACAAATGCACGCTCAGGGAAAAGGAATCCTAGGAAACGAGAAGAATAGGGGCTTCAAGGTCTGAGGTTCAGTATAAGGAAACTCTTATTCTGCACTCTGAAGTGGAGAAAATCACACACAACACCCAATGCTTAAAAAGGAGCCAGGCAGCAGTTATCATGGGGCGATAATCAACTATAAATTCCACATTCATTAAGAAATTTAAAGAATGTTGCTGGATGCATTGTTTGTAACTTATTTTGTACATAATGTGATGCTATTGTCTCTTATGACCAAAAAGAGCTTCTGTATATCAGAACAGCAATTACTGGACAAAGATCTTTTTCTTTAATGAGTCTGACGCAAAGGATATAATGCTGCTCCCAGACAAGGCCCAAATCCCTGTCATTCGCATGAAGAAAATAAGAAATACAGGGGCGCATATCAGGGTGCCTTGTGAGAATTAGTCGGCGAGTGGGTAACCCGCCTTTACCATCCGTTCTATTGGCCAACTTGCATTCACTGGAGAATAAACTGAGCTCCGTTCAAGACTATTCTATCAAAGGGACATTAAAAACTGTAATATCTTATGTTTCACCGAGTCGTGACTAAACAATGACACAGACAACATACAGTTGACTGGGTTTTCCATGCATCGGCAGGACAGCTACGTCTGGTAAGAAGAGGGGTGGGGTTGTGTCTATTTGTCAATAACAGCTCGTGCGCGAGCGGTTATTGAGTCTCGAGTTATCGAGTTATTGCTCACCTGAGGTTATTGCTCACCTGAGTTATCGAGTTATTGCTCACCTGAGGTAAAGTACCTCATGATACATTGTAGACCACACTACCTATCAAGAGAATCTATATTTTTTTGTCTATTTATCACTACAAACCGACCCTGGCACTAAGACTGCACTCAACGAGCCGTATAAGGCCATAAGCGAACAAGAAAATGCTCATCCAGAAGTGGCGCTCATAGTGGCCGAGGACTTTGCAGGCAAACTTAAATCTGTTTTACCTCATTTCTACAAGCATGTCACGTGCAACCAGAGGAAAAACAACTCTAGACCACCTTTACTCCACACACAAAGATGGTTACAAGGCTTTCCCTCTTCATCCATTTGGTAAATGTGACCATAATTATATCCTCTTGATTCCTACTTACAAGCAAAAACTAAAGCAGGAAGTACAAGTGACTCACTCAATACGGAGGTGGTCAGATGACGCAGACTCCACGCTACAGGACTATTTTGCTAGCACAGACTGGAATATGTTTCCCGGGATTCATCCAATGGCATTGAGGAGTATACCACCTCAGTCTCCGGCTTCATTAATAAGGGCATCGACGATGTCGTCCCCACAGTGACCATACATACATATCCCAACCAGAGCCATGGATTACAGGCAACAACAGCATCGAGCTGAGGGTTAGAGCTGCCGCTTACAAGAGCGAAGCACTCATCCGGACGCTTACAAGAAATCCAGCTATGCCCTCAGACGAACCATCAAACAGGCAAAGCATCAATAAAGGACTAAGGTTGAATCTTACTACACCAGCTCTGATGCTTGTTGGATGTGGCAGGGCTTGAAAACGGATAAGGACTACAAAGGGAAACCCGTCCACGAGCTGCCCAGTCATGCGAGCCTAGCAGGTGGGCTAAATGCTTTTTTGCTCACTTCGAGGCGAGCAACACTGAAGCATGCATGAGAGCACCAGCTGTTCCGGACAACTGTGTGATCACGCTGTCCGTAGAAAATGTGAGCAAGACCTTTAAACCGGTCAACATTCACAAGGCCGCAGGGCCAAACGGATTACCAGGACGCGTATTGTTGGGGAATAATCAGAATTGGTTGGTAACATAGGTAATTTCCATAACAGTATTCAGAGCATGCTCGGACCAGTGTCTTCACTGACATTTTCAACCTCTCCCTGACCGAGTCTGTAATACCAACATTTTCAAGCAGACCACCATAGTTCATGTGCCCAAGGAAGCAAAGGTAACCTGCCTAAATGACTAACGCCCAGTAGCACACACGTCATATAGTGCTTTGAAAGGCTGGTCATGGCTCACATCAACAATTTCATCCAGGAAACCCTAGACCCACTCCAATTTAAAAGGTACACCTAGGTACACCTACATGAGAATGCTGTTTATGAATAAAGCTCATCGCTCAACACCATAGAGCCCTCAAAGCTCATCACTAAGCTAAGGACAGTGGGATTAAACACCTCCCTCTGCAACTGGATCCTAGAATTCCCGATGGGCCGCCGCCAGATGGTAAGGTTAGCTAACAACACATCTGGCACGCTGATCCTCAACACGGGGGCCCCTCAGGGGTGTGTGCTTAGTCCCCTGTTGGAGTCGCCAAGCACGACTCCAACACCATCATTAAGTTTGCAGATGACACAACACTGGTAGGCCTGATTACCGACAATGAAGAGACAGCCTATAGGGAGGAGGTCAGAGATCTGGCATTGTTGTGTCAGGAGAAAAACCTCTCCCTTAACGTAGGCAAGACAAATGAGATGATCACGGATTACAGGAAAATAAAGACTGAACACGCACCCCATTCACATCGACGGGGCTGTAGTGGAGCGGGTCGAAAGTTTCAAGTTCCTTGATGTCCACATCACCAACAAACTATCATAGTCCAAACACACCAAGAAAGTAATGAAAAGGGCCCGACAATGCCTTTTAACCCTCAGGAGACTTAAAATATTTGGCATGAGTCCCCAGAACCTCCAAAAGTTCTGTAGTTGCACCATCTAGAGCATCCTGACCAGTTGCATTATCTCATGGTATTGCAAATGCTCGGCATCTGACTGTAAGCCACTGCAGAGGGTAGTGCGTACAGCCCAAGTACATCACTGGGACAAAGCTTCCTGCTATCCAGGACCTATATACTAGGCGGTGTCAGAGGAAGGCCCAAAAAATTGCCAAAGACTCCAGTCACCCAAGTCATAGACTTTTCTCTCTGCTACCGCACTGTAAGAGGTACTAGGGTGCCAAGTTTAGGTCCAAATGTCACCTTAACAGCTTCTAGCCCCAAGCCATTTGACTGCTGAACAATTAATCAAATGGCCACCCGGACTATTTGCATTGACATTCCCACCCCTTTGTTTTTACACTGCAGCTACTCGCTATGCATAGTCCCTTTACCCCTACCTACATTTACAAATGACCTCGACTAACCTGTATCCCCGCACAATGACTCGGTACCGGTATGGAGTTAATGTAGCCTCATTATTGTTATTTTATGATGTTACTTTTTTTCTTTTTCTTTTTTAGTTCATATAGTAAATATTTTTTCTTAACTCTATTTTCTTAAAACTTCCTTGTTGGTTAAGGGCTTGTAAGGGAGCATTTCACGGTAAGGTCTAAACCTTCGGCGCGTGTGACAAATACATTTGATTTGAAATTGCATCTTGATGACATCACACATTTCTGTAGAGTGCGGGGGCTTCCTAACCTTGACCCTATCACAGTATTATTAGCCTTATCCCACACACTCAAGGATAACACAACCTCTGCTGTGGCCTGTCTGTCACCAGCCTCCATGACTTCTATAACCGGCATGACTTCAGCTCTCCCTTTCATCATTCCACCACCCCGGGGTCCTCCCCTTCTGGCGCTCAGTGGTGCTACATTTCCCTTACGGTTTTCCTCTCTTCTCCTCCTTCCCTTCTATCTCCCCCATACCCTGATTGCATGCTGAGGCTGCTGTCTTCACTAAGTCGTCTGTCCAACCCATTAGCGACGTGACGTCTGCAAAAAGCCCTTTTTTACATACAATCGTGGATTTGTTTTCCCGAAGTCTAGAACTGAACAGTACATGAGGTCACCAATCCCATATTCCTACTCATTGATTAATGAATAACTTTAAGACTGCAGGACATGATTGATTTACATTTATTCTTATTTTTTAATATATATTTTTTACCAATTAATATTTTTTATGCACATTGTACTCAGTTTGTATTGACTGCTATATTCCCATTGCAACACAGTGTTGGATTCAACGTAGTCTGGCTGTCTAAAAGAAACAGCTCCTTAGCTAACATCATACACTTTATCAAATCATACAATACTGTATGAGGCACTACAACACTACTTTCTTCTGTTCAGATGTACCCTTATTCTCAGTGCTGTTCTCTGTTTAGGATGAACACTGCTCAGCGCCACCTCAACCCGTTAAGTTCTGGAAGAAAGGCCCAAGCACGATGCTGTTATATACTGAACAAAAATATAAATGCAACAAGTAACACTTTCATAAGATTTTACTGAGTTTACAGCTCATAGAAGAAAATCAGTCAATTAAAATGAATTCATTAGGCCCTAATGACTGGAAAGGGGCACAGCCATGGGTGGACCTGGGAGGGCATACTCTAGGCCCACCCAGTTGGGGGACAGTCCCAGCTTATCAGAATGATTATTTTCCTCCACAAAATGGCTTTATTACAGACAGAAATACTCCTCAACACCCCTCCCCCCCACCTCCCTCAGACATTCCCACAGGTGAAGAAGCCTGGACTGGCGTGGTTACAGTTGGTCTGCAGTTGTGAGGCCGGTAGGACGTACTGACAAATTCTATAAAACGACGGCATAGTTGAGAAATTAACATAACATTTTCTGCCGATAGCTCTGGTGGACATGCCAATTGCAAAAATATGAGACATCTGTAGCATTGTGTTGTGTGACAAAACTGCACATTTTAGAGTTGCCTTTTATTGTCTTCAGCACAAGGTGCCCCTGTGCAGTGATCATGCTTTTGATCAGCTTCTTGCTATGCCACACCTGTCAGGTGGCTGGATTATCTTGGAGAAGGAGAAATGCTCACTAACAGGGATGTAAAGAAACTTGTGCATAACATTTCAGAGAAAATAAGCTTTTTGCGTGTATGGAAAATTTCTGGGATCTTTTATTTCAGCTCATGAAACATGGAACCAACCCTTTACATGTTGGGTTCATATTTTTCTTCAGTATATATTGCATCACCATTAACTGCTCACTGTTTCTCTACAGTAGCTTGCACTGTAGGCCACACTGTTGTCAGTTCTTGATAATTATAAGTCTATGGTCACTTGATTAACAGCTTCCTGAACAGTCTCCTTCACTTTGCAGACAAAACAAATTCACTGGGACCTTTTATCACGTCTCACTTACACCTGCCGTCTCCTTAACTTTCATCACTGAGTGTTCCCTCCTTTCCCTCTTTTCTTCTCCCTGCTTAAACTGGTGGTGGTGGTACACTTCCATATCACACCGCCACTTCTTTGTTGACATGTTTTTCTAGATCTACCTATCAAACACACTAGCAACTCTAAACCGATCTCTCAATTCTTCACACTTTCTAAGCGAAGGTGCCTATCTAACTGGCAGTAGTAAACCAAGATACCCACAACCAATCAAAAAGGAAGTACTAAATAAGGCTGTTGTCTAAAGGAAAGTGTGAAGGAGGGGGTTCTTGCTTGCCAGCCTATTGGCCCGTGGAGTAATTTACTTCCATAAACAGAAAGATTGGATTTCCTTGGCCATTGGGGAATGCAATATATACCATCTTATAATTCCATCTGCTGCTGTAGCCACTAGCCAGTCTCACCTATCCCTCTGCCAAAATCTGTCGCTCTCTTCTTCCTACTTAGCTCTTAGGTAAGAACTGCTATTCTTTCAGCCTGCTCTGCTGGTGAATTGGTTGGATCTATTCATTTAGTCGTTTTCTGTTTCCTAGTTTTAAATCCGTTGGTGCTGGTTTATGTTAGCTTTATATTGGGGGTTTTGGACTTAATGCATCTGTTTTGTGGTATTGCTTTCTTGAATTCTGTCGGAGTTGTTGTTTCAAGCAGATTTATTGCCCAAATGTTTATGATTACAGCATGTTTTTATTGAAGTACCTTGCAAACATTTGTGAAACAGATATCCAGCACTTTCTACATTACAGTAAGGTGTGTCTCAGTTGTTCTCGACTTAGATGCTGTTTATGGGGGCAGTTTGACATTGCTAATATCAACACCATGTCCATTTCTGAGGTAAAGAGGTAAACAAGAGTTAATCCAACCAATATTGCGGAGATATAGGTGGGCTATGTTCATACAGTCACCTGCCTTGATATGCAGTCCGACAAAGTGTTGAAACATGACACCTTTAATTGATGGATAATACCCCCAGTGTTTATCTTGGTGTCAACACAAACTATTTTGATTTAACTAATACTTTAAAAAGATGAAGACTCGGGCTGGAGTATCTCAAACTTGAGGATGGTTATGTTGATGGTGGGGATGGGAAGGCATGTACCATGGTAAAGCAGCTACCTCAGGTTGATGAATTGGGTTCGCATAACAAAGAAGATCATAGATTATACTATGTTATCACAGAGGTGATATCAGTTAAGACTTTTGTCCTGCCATTGCAATGTGATACAGTGATTGTCAGCTTTCTAAACATGTCTTTGTGTGCTGAATGAAGTCACTGCATTTGTATATCAGTGTTTAATCAAGTGTGAAGTTAACTTCAAGCATTGAAGGCTGCATGTTGATATTCCATGGTTTTATGTATATGCAATGATACCAACACTCATGTCACAGAAATATTTTTTTATCACATGCGTTGATACGTTTTAGTATGCAATATCCTCAAATAATGTCTTTCTAAAGATGTGTACATATCCAAAGTACGACAAGAAGAGTTCCCTTTTGGTCAGGAGTGTAACGCCTGCTTCCAAATCACACCCTCAAACACGTAGATCCCCTGAACGCAGCTCACTTTCCAGCACACACTCTCAAATACCTGGATCCCCTGAACGCAGCTCACTCTCCAGATCCCAATCACCGGAATTCTAATCACCTGTTCACACACCTAAATAGTATCACACACTATTTAGTTCAGTTCTTTGCACCCCGTCACTGTGAGGTATTGTTTGTTTTGTGACATATGTCGTTCAGCGCTCTGGGTTGCCCATGATGCACATCTCCCGTGTATGATAGTTTTTGCCTGCCTGATTTTTTGCCTATTCCCCGCCTGTACTTTAGCTGGATATCCTGTTCTCTACCCATTGCCTGATCTCCCGGACTACTTTACTAGCCTTTTCCCTGCCTGTACTGTTGCCCTTTTGGACCCCCTGTGTATGACATTCTGCCTGTTCCTGGACCCAGCTACCTGCATCCTCCTGTGGTCCTTTGCAAAAAACATTTGCTGTGCACTGTGCTTGAAACCAGCACTCTGTCTTCCCTTGTGTTCATTACAAGGAGAACACAGATCTACTTTTTATGTCTATTTTGAGGAATTAGAAGAAAAAAAAATCACTGATATCAATGTCACCGATGATGACCATCTTTGAAATCGGTTTCCTTTTCAAACTTACCCAGCTGATAAGCCTCTTTTACTGAGGATAGTCACTGTCCATGGCACCATCTGCCAAAGAAGAAGAGCCAAAGGCACATCTAATCATTTACGAAAGCACTGGGATTATCAAATTCACAATATATGTTTATAGGATATTTAGGTTTAGCAGATTTATCCCTTTTATTGTGGTATTTGACATCAGTTCTGACCACAGGTGTTTAAACGCCAACTCAAAGTAGTTATGCAAGTCTTGAAGCACTGGAGTGGTCTCATTGGTCTGTTGCAGGCAGGGGAACCTTTATGTCAAATGGTGTGGAACATCTCAGCCAACCCATGGATGTTCTAGAGGGTAAGGTGGGCATCAACAGAGGTGGTATCTGGTTGTTGATATCTCAGCCTTCCATTACGGCACTTCTCATGGATAACAGCTGGTTCTCATATATTTAGCCTAATTTAGACCCTGCTGCTTTTTTCCAGGGCCAAATGGCCCTCACTTGCATTAGTAGGCTATAGTGTTTCCCCTTAGCAGATCACTTATGGCAGAATCCAGTGTATAGGGACATTCCTAGGTGACTCAACTTGGCACGACTACTGCACAATCCTCCTTAAGAGATTCCGGGAGAGGTTAATTGGTACATCTGTTTAGGTTAGGTGAACACAGTCGTGTAATTATTTTTGGGATGTGGAATGGAAAACACAAAACAATTTGATAGTTTGATACTCATTAGAATATGTGAAAGGTTAAGACCTTTAACCATTGTAGGTACATCACATAAGTTGACATAATGGTGAATTGTAATTCTTATTTTTTTCCACTGTAAAACAAAACCAGGTAGTTTATAACAAAAGGTTGCCAAGGAAATCTAAAACTAATTCATGATACAAACAAGATTTGAAATGTCCCACTTTCAAGTACAAAAATGTGAAACATTTCTGCAGCAATGGGAAAAAAACGGGTAATTTCTCATTGGCTGTAATGTACTAAATGA
The DNA here is from genome assembly GCF_036934945.1 of Oncorhynchus masou masou. Classification (NCBI taxonomy): domain Eukaryota; kingdom Metazoa; phylum Chordata; class Actinopteri; order Salmoniformes; family Salmonidae; genus Oncorhynchus; species Oncorhynchus masou. The sequence continues at coordinate 91,394 of NW_027016559.1, read as the reverse complement.
GTTGGAAATGTATATGAAATAATTTGTGGTGGGCACCAATATCAATAATTCAATATAATATTGGTATCAATATGAAATGGGTATATCGTAATAAAATAAAATGTTATTTGTCACATACGCTGAATAAAACAGGTGTTGTCCTTACAGTGAAATGCTTACTTACAAGCCCAGAACCAACAATGCAGGTTTAAGAAAAATAAGTGTTGAGAAAGTATTTACTAAACAAACTGAAGTAAACAAATAAATACAAATAAGAATGAAGAAATTAGAAAAACAACAATTAAAGAGCGACAATAAAGTAACATTAGCTAGGCTACATACAGGGGGTACCAGTACAGAGTCAATGTGCGGGGGCACAGGTTAGTCAAGGTAATTGAGGTAATACAGTGGGGCAAAAAAGTATTTAGTCAGCCACCAATTGTGCAAGTTCTCCCACTTAAAAAGATGAGGCCTGTAATGTTCATCATAGGTACACTTCAACTATGGCAGACAAAATAAGAAAAAAAATCCAGAAAATCACATTGTAGGATTTTTTTAATGAATTTATTTGCAAACAAAATATATGTCCGTATACCCAGTCACTACAACAATACAGGTGTTTAGTAAGGAAACCACTTAGGGATTTCACCATGAGGCCATGATGATAGATCAACAACATTGCAGTGAAGAGAAGGAAGCCTGTACATAATAGAAATATTCCAAAACCTGTTTGCAACAAGGCACTTCAAAGTAATAATGATTACAAAGTGTTATGTTTGGGGCAAATCCAATACAACACATTACTGAGTACCACTCTCCATATTTTCAAGCATAGTGATGGCTGCATCATGTTATGGATGTGCTTGTAATCATTAAGGACTGTGGGGTTTTTCAGGATTAAAAAAAAAACAGAATGGAGCTAAGCACAGGAAAAATCCTATAGGAAAACCTGGTTCAGTGTGTTTTCCATCAGACACTGGGAGAGGAATTCACCTTTCAGCAGGACAAATTACAGTCTTGACGTAAATCTCCTTGAAAATCTATGGCAAGACCTGAAAATGGTTGTCTAGCAAAGATCAACAACCAATTTGACAGAGCTTGAAACATATTGAAAAGAATAATAAGCAAATGTTGCACAATCCAGGTGTGAAAAGCTCTTACAGACTGACCCAGAAAGACTCAAAGCTGTAATCACTGCCAAAGGTGCTTCTACAAAGTATTGACTCAGGGGTGTGAATACTTACAGTACCTACTCATTCAAGAGATTTTCAATTTTGTAAACTATTTTCTACATTGTAGAAGAATAGCGAAGACATCACCACTGTGAAATAACACACATGGAATCATGTAGTAACCAAAACAGTGTTAAACAAATCAAAATATATGTTACCTTTGAGATTCTTCAAAGCAGCCACCATTTGCCTTGATGACAGCTTTGCATACTCTTGGCATTCTCTCATCCAGCTTCATGAGGAATGCTTTTCCAACAGTCTTGAAGGAGTTCCCACATATGCTGAGCACTTGTTGGCTGCTTTTCCTTCACTCTGCGGTTCAACTAATCCCAAACCATCTCAATTGGTTTGAGGTCAGGTGATTGTGGAGGCCAGGTCATCTGATGCAGCACCATCACTCTTGTTCTTGGTCAAATAGCCCTTACACAGCCTGGAGGTGTGTTTTGGATTATTGTCCTGTGGAAAAACAAATAATAGTCCCACTAAGCGTAAACCAGGTGGGATGGCATATCGCTGCAGAATTCCATGCTGGTTATATATGCCTTGAATTCTAAATAAATCACTGACAGTGTCACCAGCAAAGCACCCACCTCCTCCTCCATGCTTCACGGTGGGAACCACACATGCGGAGATCATCCATATTGATGTCCTTTAGTATTGGTTTCTTTACAGCAGTTCGATCATGAAGGCCTGATTCACGCAGTCTCCTCTGAACAGTTGATGTTGAGATGAGTCTGTTTACTTAAACTCTGTGAAAAATGTTTTTGGGCTGCAATTTCTGAGGCTGGTAATTCTAATGAACGTATCCTCTGGGTCTTCCTTTCCTGTGGTGGTCCTCCAGTTGAAGAAACTTTCGAAGCCACTTTAAAAAAATGTCGAAGTTCTTGAAATGTTCCATATTGTCTGACCTTCATGCCTTAAAGTAATGTTGGACTGTTTCTCTTTGCTTATTTGAGCTGTTTTTGCCACAATGTGGACTTTTATCAAATCGGGCTATCTTCTGTATACCACCACCAACCTTGTCACAACACAACTGATTGGCTCAAACACGTTAAGAAGGAAAGAAATTCCACAAATTAACTTTCAGCCATGAACACCTGAATTCCAGGTGACTTAAATAAAGGTTAAATAAAAATAAAATAAAAAAGACTACATCATGAAGCTGGTTGAGAGAATGGCAAGAGTGTGCAAAAGGCAAGCGGTGGCTACTTTGAAGATTCTCAAATATAAAATATATTTTGATTTATTTAACACTTTTCTGGTAACTACATGATTCCATATGTGTTATGTCATAGTTTTGGTGTCTGAATTAGTATTCTACAATGTAGAACATAGTAAAAACATAGAAAAACCCTTGAATGACTAGATGTGTCCATACTTTTGACTGGAACTGTATGTAAATGAGATATTTCTGTATTTCATTTTCAATACATTTGCAAACATTTCTAAAAGCATGTTTTCACTTTGTCATATATTTTTTTTAAATACAAGCTAGCTACACTTGCTACACTAGCTAGCTGGCTGCTAGTGTAGTTTGAAAACAACAATCAAAACAAGTAATCCATAGTAGCTATAACACTCGCATACATATTTTTAACAATATAGCAAACACAACATATCACTTTATTTAGCAAAATATGGTTATCTCTTACCTTTTCAGCCATCCGGTATTGAATCCCTTAGCTAGCTAGCAAGTAAACTCTCTCCACTTTGTGAAAGTAAATACAAGGTTCACTCTTGACACTAACACAAAGTTATTTCCATTCCTTACGTCCACAAAGTAAAAGTAAATGTGAAAGATGTGTAAAAGTCTGGGTAACAAGTTTTAAATGGTAATGAGATTTCTGTCACGACTTCTGCCGAAGTCATTGCCTCTCCTTGTTCGGGCGGTGCTCGGCGTTCGACGTCACCGGTCTTCTAGCCATCATTGATCCATTTTTCATTTTCCATTGGTTTTGTCTTGTCTTCCCACATACCTGTTTTCAATCCCATTCATTACCTGTTGTGTATTTAACCCTCTGTTTACCCTCATGTCTTTGTCAGAGATTGTTTATTGTCAGTGTAGTGTTTTTGTTGTATAGGTGCGCGATGGGTCTTTGTACCCATATTTGTTTATGTTCCTTTTCCTGTTTAGTGTTATGGAGCATGTTACCAGGACATTATTAAAAGACTCCATTTTACACTCCGTTTGACTCTCCTGCGCCTGACTTCCCTGCCACCTATACACATATGCCTGACAATTGCAGACAAATTGTCACGTCCTGACCTTAGTTCCTTTTTTATGTCTCTATTTTAGTTTGGTCAGGGCGTGAGTTGGGGTGGGCATTCTGTGTTTTGGTTCTGTGTGTTATATTTCTAGGTGTTTGGCCTGATATGGTTCCCAATTAGAGGCAGCTGTCAATCATTGTCTCTGATTGAGAACCATACTTAGGCATCCTGTTTTCCCACTATGGTTTGTGGGTAGTTGTTTTCCGTTTCAGTGGTTGCACCATACGGGACTGTTTCGGTTTTCGTGTATTCGCTTGTTCTTTTGTATTTAGTGTTCAGTTTTTTTAAAGGAAATATGAACACGTACCACGCTGCATCTTGGTCCTCACCTTCTTCCACCACAGACAGCCGCTACACAAATGGGCAGTCCAGTTCTCACTCTGTTCACCTGCCAACAGCTAGCAGTGAAGGAGATGGTGTCATGGTGGTTCCATTGATCATCCTTGAATTTTTTTCTACAACTTGATTGGAGTCCACCTGTGGTAAAGTCAATTGAATGGACATTATTTGATAAGGCACACACCTGTCTATATAAGGTCCCACAGTTGACAGTCCACATCAGAGCAAAAACCAAACCATGAAGTCGACGGAATTGTCCATAGAGCTCCGTGACAGGATTGTGTGGAGGCACAGATCTGGGGAAGGGTACCAAAAAATGTCTGCAGCAGTGAAGGTCCCCATGAACACAGTTGCCTCCATCATTCTTAAATTGAAGAAGTTTGGAACCACCAAGACTGAGATGGCCGGCCAGCCAAACTGAGCAATCGTGGGAGAAGGGCCTTGGTCAGGGAGGTGACCACGAACCTGATGGTCACTTTGAACGAGCTCCAGAGTTCCTCTGTTGAGATGGAAGAACAGTCCAGAAGGACAACTATCTCTGCAGCACTCCACTAATCAGGCCTTTATGGTAGTGGTCAGACGGAAGCCACTCCTCAGCAAAAGGTACATGAAAGCCCGCTTGGAGTTTGCCAAAAGGTACCTAAAGGACTCTCAGACCAGGATAAACAAGATTCTCCGGTCTGATGAAACCAAGATTGAACTCTTTGGCCTGAATGCCAAGCGTCACGACTGGAGGAAACTCGACACCATCCCTATGGTGAAGCATGGTGGTGGCAGCATCATGCTGTGGGGATGTTTTTCATCAGCAGGGACTGGGAGACTAGTCAGGATTGAGGGAAAGATGAACGGAGCAAAGTACAGAGAGATCCTTGATGAAAACTTGCTCCATAGTGCTCCGGACCTCAGACTGGGGCGAAGGTTCACCTTCCAACAGGACAACAACCAAGACTATGCAAAAGTGGCTTAGGGAGTGGCCCAGCCCGGACTTGAACCCGTTTGAACATTTCTGGAGAGATCTAAAAATAGTTGCGCAGTGACGCTTCCCAGACGACCTGACAGAGCTTGAGAGGCTCTACAGAGATGAATGGGAGGAAGTCCCCAAATACAAGTGTGCCAAGCTTGTAGAATCATACCCAAGAAGACTTAAAGACTGTAATCGCTGCCAAAGGTGCTTGAACAAAGTACTGAGTAAAGGGTCTGGATACTTATTTAAATGTGATATTTCAGTTTAAATTTCTTATGAATTTGCATAATACTCTTAACCTGTTTTTGCTTTGTCATTGAGGTATGTGTAGATTGAAAAAACTAAATAATCAATTTTAAAATAAGGATGTAACCTAACAAAATGTGGAAAATCAAGGGGGCTGAATACTTTCCAAAGGCACTGTAAATCAATAAAAAATGTCCATATCAGTGCCCATCACTATGAATAATTGAGCTCTCTTTTTTCACAGGGTGTGAAATTAAAGAAACGCCAAGATGTCAGAGTGAGTAACTTAGAACCAACATTGATTATGATCAAAAATTTATTATGACGTAAATGACCCAGTCCAAGTTTTCCCTTAACCTTTAATTTTTTTAAATCAAACAATATATTGTACCTCCACAGGAAAAAGATGTCTTCGAGTCGGAGACATTACCTGAAGGTAAACATTTTCAAATATCTGATGTTAATCGTTGTTTCATGATTATTTTTTTACTGCAGTTGCAACCATGGGAACATGCTTTGAGTTGGGGGTGCTGGTGGGGGGGGGAGTGAAAAAAACTCCTTTATCAATTAATTACATTTTGAATTTATAGTAAATTGCAAATACAGTTGAGGTGTTTTTTGGGTCTGAAAAAAAGGCCTTTTATAAAATAATTCCATGCAATTCTACGTCATTTACATGACATTGCCAGAATATTTTTTATTATGTTTTTTATTTATTTTAATACTCTGACCGTGATAAACTGAGAGTAATAACAACGACCTGGTCTTAAATTCAAACAATAGCTCTGGCCAATGAAGAGACTCTAGAATATGAATATGAAGCCTCGGCTACTCACCGGTGATGTTTGATGCGCTCGTGCCTATAGCCTGACAGTGGCAACCAACCATAGAAATATAATCCGTAGATAGCAGTTCCCATTCAAGTCAGGACTGACAGCCATTGCTAGCTCACCCATGAGTTTAACCGTCAAATTTCCAGGGTTAGAGGTTCCAAAACCCTTCGATGGATTATATGTTTATGGCCACAACGTAATAATCTGTTCCATATTAGGTGTGCAGTGCTGCCCAAATTGCGGCCTTCCCGACTGTAAATGCTTGTGATAGAACTTAATCCACAGTTATTTTTAGAAGCTTTTGATCTTCTGTGGCTAAATTATGCTCTCTGGTGTAGTATTTTATTCATGTCTGTACAGACAGGAGTAATAAAAATTTAAATTTAAATTAAAAAAACTATACAATTTTGCCCAAATTATTTCAATGAATCAGGGAGTGATGCAGCACCTCCAGCACCCCTGCTTCTTTTCGGCTATGTCAGCAACCATAAATACAAGGGTTATACTGGAGAACAGATGAAAGCCTGTTTACAAAAAAGTCTACTTGATTCCGGTCGGGCTAGACTTTTCATAAGTGTAACCTGCATGCTTTTCATTGTCTCCAGAGCTTGATGCTCTCCATTGCTAAAGGCTTACTGGAAGAAGAGGCAAAGGAGAACGAGCAGGAGAGAATAAGATGGATGGAAGAGAACTGCCCTCCCCTGTCCCTACCAAGGGGGACTCAACAGTTAATGGTAAACCAAACAACTAATCTAATAATTACATTATATTCCTCAAGCAACGGGGGTGGCCGATGCCATCACATCAGACAAACTCCTTGAATGCCTTACTCATTGAAGTTTGCAGTTGTGTCAAGAAAATATACTTGAAATATTGTTTTCAACAGGAAATATTCAAAAATATCTGGAGTGAATCTTTAATGTGGTATTTCACTCCACAATCAAAGTTTGGTCTAACCCTAAATATATTTGGAGTGGGGTGTGGATGGATGTGCCTTTGTATAAAGATGATTACAAGATTTGTTGCTGTATTCAAATGTGTTGAATAATGTTTTCATAATAATATTAGTAGTTGTATTATCATTATGATGATGATGCTGATTATTATTTTTATTATTAATGTCTGCTATTTGTTGATATCACCTCAGGAGTTCTTGAAAGAGTTACACCATAAGATTGACGTGATAGATGAGGAGAGATATGATCTGGAGAACAAAGTGAACAAATCCACCAAGGAGGTATATCGAAATTCACTTTCCCTCACACCTCCTAAAACTTGAAATCCATTCCATCAGTAGAAAAAATGTGTTGACAGTTGTTGTTCTCTTCTTCCATTGACCAGATTGAAGATTTGAACATTAAAGTTATTGACTTGAAGGGCAAGTTCAAGAAGCCAACTTTGAGGAAAGTGCGATGTCTGCTGATGCTATGCTCCAGGCTCTGCTGGGCTCCAAGCACAAGGTGTCCATGGATCTGAGAGCCAACCTGAAACAAGTAAAGAAGGAGGTGAAAGAAGAGGTGTGTAACTGTTCAATAACACAACAGTATATTGTAGAGTTGTCTCATCGACTAACTTTGTTCCGGTGCACTTATTCTGAGTCACTGATCATTTAGACAAATCACAATTTCGGAAGTCTTTCGAATTTCAGAAGGAGAGGGGACATTTGGACCATAGACTTGCCGAATTTTGTCTGAGAGTTACCGTTTAGAGGGGTGGAGACTTAACTTGTCTCATTAGCACATTTGCAAACATGTGTCCCCCCCCCCCCCCCCAAGGCTGATTGATTTTATATAGAGTTGCCCCAAACCACTAGGATATATTAGTGAGATATATTTTTATCCCCCTAATGTAAGTAGGATTGGGGGAAGGGTCAAGGGTCATCTACAGTAGATCTGTGGTTAGGGACAACTTCTACTGCAAGTCTTAAAATTGGCCATAGAACTGCTGCCAAACAACTTCTGCTGGAACGATTATGTGACAAACAAGCCGCCTTATTTGCCTTTACCACTCTATCTCAAGGTTTCATGGACACCATTTAGTGAATTCTAAACCCTGAACCTTTGACTATGTTGCTATTGCAGGATAAGGAACTGCGTAATGTTGGAGACTGGCGTCAGAACATTGAAGACAAGTCTGGCATGGATGGCAGGAAGAAGATGTTTGAGTCCGAGAGTTAAATTAGTCCACATAGATCCCGATAAGCCAAAGTTATTTGTTCGACCGAATGGGAAAACATTTGTGTGAGCAACTTTCATTGGTTGATGCTAGAAATGGCTGATAAGCAACACATAGCTCAGAGTTTGTCATATTTATCACGAGGTACAATTTGCACCAGCGTATGTTTCTGTAAAACAAAAGTACAAATCAATTTTATTAGTGGAACAGAAAAGTATGAATACATTTTTTTCAGATTGCCAAAGATAATCAAAAGATACACGTCAAATAACATTATTTTACACGTCAAAAAACACAAGTCTATTATAGAATGTTGTGTGCACTGAATTTGCATGCACAATCCATTGAAGTCAAGCGCCACCACTATGGTCAGTAGCACTGTCAAAGCTGTAAAAAAAAATAAAAATGCAAACAGGCACACACCGGACACGATTGTGATTAGAATACCGCGTTTGTAATAAGCCAAAGTTATTTGTTCGACCGACTGGGACAACGTTTGTGTGATCATATTTCATGGCTGATGCAAGTAATGGAGCATTGGGACAGAAACTTATTAATAAATGCTTTTCAGTTGGCCACAATTTCATGTCCCTGTGTGATCAAGTCTATGTTTTGTTTATGACTTGTCTATGTCTTCTCTACACTCTTAAGCATGCGGGGTTAAAAACAACCCAATTTGATTATTTGGTAACCCAGTGCTGGGTGAATGTAGAACAGAACACACGTTGGGTTATTTTGATCCAGCCAGTTGGGTTACGTGAATAACCCAACATGTTGGGTTGTTAGGATTTCCCAAACAAGGGTTCATTTAACCATCAGTTGGGTATTATTTACTTTCATGCCGGGTTGACCTAGCAGCTGGGTCTTTTATATTAATCCTCAGGTTATTTTCAGGAGGCGTGGCTTAGTAGAGGCATGGCTTTCAGACCTTATTGGCCACCCGTGAGAGTACATGTAATTCCTGTTCATCATGTCAAGTTTACATACTGCACATAACATTTTTCTTTGTGTGCATTTGACACATTCTCCAATAATATTAAAACTCTGCAAACAGGCACACACACCGGACACGATGTGTTTACAATACCGCGTTTGGCTTATTAAGCAAAGTTATTTCTCTGAATGGGAAAACGTTTGAGTGAGCATTTGACCTAAGATCAGGATCAAACTATCAGGATAAAAAATGTTAGCTAGTTAGTCCAACATTCTCTCCAACCAGAAGGTTCCTGACATGCAACCATCCCAGAGGCAGAGAAGAAAGGATGGTGATCCTGTTGCTTTGAGAGTCCCTGCTGCTTCTGCCTGCCAGCCAGCCACATCCCAAGCAGTTGCACCTGATTCATCCTAGCTAGTCAAAATACAGAATAATATTGCATTGTGTCAACATTGATGACAGTTTAGAAACTGGAGGTAGGCCGTCTCCCTCCTACATTGACTTTAGTTTTCATTATGACAAAGTCAATCACAAATATCTTTAATGTTATTAGAAACTTCTGGGGGTAGCTAGCTAGCAAGCTTTAGCTTGGTACTTAGCTACTGTAGCTAGAACCAATGCAACCAGCCTGAAAACAATGACCAGATAAACTGCAATCATTTTCCAAATTCTAGCAATTATTTAGATGGCAATAAGTTCTAGCTAGGCAGCCACTTTTTGTCCTACTATTGAAAATAACAAAATAAACAAGCTAGCCAGCTAGCCAGGCCTCTTGCTCCAAGCTAATATTTATAAGCAGCTACATTCAGTAGCTATCTTCATCTGGCTAGTGTGGCTTGACCGACCGGGTCCAACCGTCATCAACCAAATACGGAAACTGTTTTATAAATTAAGGGTTTTTTAGATGACGACACCTAGCTAGTGAAACAGATGATGTAATTTTGATTTGTTTTTGGGGAGGAACATTGTTTGCGTCCATCAGCTAGTTAACTTTTTTTCTGACCAGCACTGTCCTACAGCCTGAGTAGGTGTGTGTCCAGGGTTGCCAGGTCTAGGAAAAAAATAATAGCCTTTTTTCCATAACTTTATTGAACCAA